>NW_027331959.1:4134309-4324058 GCF_048418815.1 Hemitrygon akajei | reverse complement strand
CGGGTTACATGGGATTCAGGCTGCAGCGTTTGATGAGAAAGAAGCCTCGTTGAAGAGTGTCTGTGTCACCTTCTTAACCGTGGCTGTTGTTTGGACAGAATGACAAGGGGCCATTCAAACACGTTGTTGGTCTCTATATCGAAACGGCATTTTACATTGTCGTTCTTAAGCGTACATCTGCCGTGGAGCTCCATAACGTGTGTTTAATACCTTTCTGGATTTGGGAATATCGGATTGATCATTCCGGACTAGATTATATTCACTTTCCGTTGTTTAACAGGCCACTCTTCCTTGTTTTGCAATGCAGATATTTTAAGTCGTACAGCATGGAAAATAGCCTTCGGCCCAATTGGTTCAAAGTTCAGAGCAGAAAGTAAATTTTGCATCACAGCATATCTATATACATATATCACCATTTGCAGCAATGGGATTGACATTCCTACGGGCATCCAAGAAACACAATAAAATCCATGAAGGACCGCATTAACAGGACGGTCAAAACACTCAATGTGTACAATACAGCAATCTGTGCAAGTCAAGTGAAAGAATAATGATAATAGCAATATTAATTGTTATTTTACACAATAATCCAGGGCGACTATGAAGCTCACTGGAGTTTGTTTCGATTTAACCTCTCTCAGAGACAACCAGATGAATTACACATTGACAGAGGATCGAATATGCACGATTTGAAATTATTCACGTAAAGCTGAAATACTTAATACAGATAGTAAATATGATTTCAAAAGATATAAAAATAAAATCTGGACAAAATCAGCGTATTGGATTAAACGTAAAGAGAGTTGCAATTGAGGTAGCATAATATATAACAGAACTGCAGGATACAGTACAACTGATGGATGAATACTCTTATTTTATATGTTAATGACTTGGATGCTGGAATTGATGATCATACGAACAGGTTTGCGGTCCAGATGAAGATAGGTGGAGGTGCAGGAAATCTGGAGGAAGTAGAAAGTCTACAAAATGACAGAGGAAGTGGAGGAGAATGGGCAAAGAAGTGGCAGTCATAAAACACAGGCACGAAATGCATGGTGCTGCACTTGAGCAGAAGAAATAAAATTGAAGGCTATTTACTAATCGTAGAGAAAATTGGAAAATTTGAGGTGCAAAAGGACTCAACGTTGTTCGTCCAGCATTCCATGAAGGTCAATATGCATGTTGCGAAAGTGGTGAGGAAGGCCAATGCGATGTTCGCGATAATTTCCAGAGGAATGGGGTATGGATGCAGCGATGGAATTTTCAGGTTTTAAAATGCACTGATGAGGCCTTACCTTGAGTACTGTGAGCAGTTTGGAGCCCCTTGTCTGAGACAGGTTGTGCTGTCACTGGAGACGGTTCAGAGGTGGTTTAGAAAATTATTCCCGGGTTGAAAGCTTTGTCATGCGAGAAGCATGTGCTGGTTCTGCGTCTCTACTCAGGGGAATTAAGGAGAGTGAGTGGTTCGCGCATCAAATCACCCCTTGGACAGTCTCTATCACTCGTGTCACCCAGCTGACTACTGGACCGTCTCTCCCCGTGTCTATCACTGATGTCACCCAGCTGACTACTGGACCGTCTCTCCCCGTGTCTATCACTGATGTCACCCAGCTGACTACCGGACCTTCTCTCCCCGTGTCTATCACTGATGTCACCCAGCTGACTACGGGACCGTCTCTCCCCGTGTCTATCACTCGTGTCACCCAGCTGACTACGGGACCGTCTCTCCCCGTGTCTATCACTGATGTCACCCAGCTGACTACTGGACCGTCTCTCCCCGTGTCTATAAATGATGTCACCCAGCTAACTACGGGACCGTCTCTCCCCGTGTCTATCACTGATGTCAACAAGCTGACTACTGGACCGTCTCTCCCCGTGTCTATCACTGATGTCACCCAGCTGACTACTGGACCGTCTCTCCCCGTGTCTATCACTCGTGTCACCCAGCTGACTACTGGACCGTCTCTCCCCGTGTCTATCACTGATGTCACCCAGCTGACTACTGGACCGTCTCTCCCCGTGTCTATCACTGATGTCACCCAGCTGACTACCGGACCTTCTCTCCCCGTGTCTATCACTCGTGTCACCCAGCTGACTACTGGACCGTCTCTCCCCGTGTCTATCACTGATGTCACCCAGCTGACTACTGGACCGTCTCTCCCCGTGTCTATCACTGATGTCACCCAGCTGACTATTGGACCGTCTCTCCCCGTGTCTATCACTGATGTCACCCAGCTGACTACGGGACCGTCTCTCCCCGTGTCTATCACTCGTGTCACCCAGCTGACTACGGGACCGTCTCTCCCCGTGTCTATCACTGATGTCACCCAGCTGACTACTGGACCTTCTCTCCCCGTGTCTATCACTGATGTCACCCAGCTGACTCCGGGACCGTCTCTCCCCGTGTCTATCACTGATGTCTCCCGGCTGACTACTGGACCGTCTCTCCCCGTGTCTATCACTGATGTCACCCAGCTGACTACTGGACCGTCTCTCCCCGTGTCTATCACTGATGTCACCCAGCTGACTACGGGACCGTCTCTCCCCGTGTCTATCACTCGTGTCACCCAGCTGACTACGGGACCGTCTCTCCCCGTGTCTATCACTGATGTCACCCAGCTGACTACTGGACCTTCTCTCCCCGTGTCTATCACTGATGTCACCCAGCTGACTCCGGGACCGTCTCTCCCCGTGTCTATCACTGATGTCTCCCGGCTGACTACTGGACCGTCTCTCCCCGTGTCTATCACTGATGTCACCCAGCTGACTACGGGACCGTCTCTCCCCGTGTCTATCACTGATGTCACCCAGCTGACTACGGGACCGTCTCTCCCCGTGTCTATCACTCGTGTCACCCAGCTGACTACGGGACCGTCTCTCCCCGTGTCTATCACTGATGTCACCCAGCTGACTACTGGACCGTCTCTCCCCGTGTCTATCACTGATGTCACCCAGCTGACTACGGGACCGTCTCTCCCCGTGTCTATCACTGATGTCACCCAGCTGACTACTGGACCGTCTCTCCCCGTGTCTATCACTCGTGTCACCCAGCTGACTACTGGACCGTCTCTCCCCGTGTCTATCACTCGTGTCTCCCAGCTGACTACGGGACCGTCTCTCCCCGTGTCTATCACTCATGTCTCCCGGCTGCTTAGGCGCTCCTGCTCCATGACTAAACTCAGCTTCCCTCTGTTTCATCAGCTGCGGATGAAAGTCAGGAACCCCCGCTAGAACCAATCGGCGAGACCTCTCTCGGAAAGGGATGCCCTCGGTTCCTCTAATACTGTGGCAAGTACTCTTGGAGAAATCAAACTCAGAACTGCCAGTGGAAAAGGCGTCTTCGCGTTCCAACACGTTATCAGTTAATCTCCATTTCCATTCCTTGAACATTTCAGCAAATTTAGGGTTTCCGGTCGCTCTAGCTGCTCCCAGAATGTAACATGACAGGTTTAGACAGGATGCACCTCACAGTTCCTCCTTTCCGCTCATCATCCTACTTAGCAGGAACATGCACCTTCTCAAAAGCAGCTCTGAACACATGGTCAATGGACAAGGTGTTCAAAAAGTTCTCTCTACTTCTCTCTTTGCATGCTCCTTGGAACCTTCTCACAGGAATAAAAAGTTCCATCCGTTTCCATAGTCTCAGTTACTCCAACATCTGCTTCCATAAATGCCAGCTTCAACGAATAGTAGCCATTGTATGGGTATTTATTAGTACTAAGCCCCGAAATTCCAAGGGCACTAACAGGCACCAATGGCAAGTACGTGGACACCGATTGTAAATGACACTAGACACCAGGATATGACAGCACAATACAGAACCTTCGGCGCTCGATTTTGAGCCAAACCATATATTTCTTTCATCCATTTGCCTGTGCAAGAGGCTCTTAAATACCCCTAATGTTTTAGCCTCCACCACAATCCCTGGCAAGTCATTCCAGGCACTCACAATCCTCTGTGTAAAAAAAAAAATTACCCCTGATGTCTCCCATAAACGTCGCTCCCTTAACTTAACTTTGTATGTATGCCCTCTGGTGTTTGCTATTCGTGCCCTGGGAAACAGGTACTGGCTAGCACCTTATCTATGCCTCTCATAATCATGTAGACCTCTATAAAGACCCCTCTCATCCTTCTATACTCCAAAGAAAAAAGTTCCAGCTCTGCGAACCATGCCTCATAACACTTGTTTTTCAATCCAGGCAATTTCCCTGTAAATCTCCTCTGCACCCTCTCCATAGCTTCCACATCCTCCTATAATGAGGTGACCAGAATGGAAAACAATACCCTAAGTTTAGTCTCACCAAAGTTTAGTAGAGTTGCAACATGACCTATCTACTCCTGAACTCAATCCCCCTATTAACGAAGCCTTGCATCCCATAGGCCTTCTTAACTATTCTATTAATCTGTGCAGCGACCGTGAGTGATGTATGGATTTGAGCCCCAATGTCCCTCTGTTCATCCACACTCTTAAATAACCGACCATTCACCCTGTACTCAGCCTTCTGGCTTGTCCTTCTAAAATGCATCACCGCTCACTTAATCGGATTGAACTCCATCTGCCACTATTCTGGCCAACTCTGCATCCTGTACATACCCTCTTGTAACCTTTGACAACCTACAGCTCCATCCACAACTCCTCCAATCTTCGTGTCATCCGCAAACTTACACACCCGTCCTCCTGTGTCTTCATCCAGGTCATTTATAAACATCACAAAGAGCAGCGGTCCCAGGACTGATCCTTGCAGCACTCCACTAGTCACCGACCTCCAGGCGGAATACTTTCCTTACACAACTACACCCTGTTTTCCTCCTGTAACCTTTTTTGTTTTAAATCCAAACAGCAAGGATCCACTGATCCCATGCCTCATGACTTTCTGGATGAGTCTCTCGCGGGGGACCTTGTCAATGCCTTGTTAAAATCGATGTAGACGACATCTACCGCCCTACCCTCATCAATTTATTTTGTTACCTCTTCAAAAAACTAAATTGGGCTCATGAGGCACGATCTTCCCTTCATAAAGCCATGTTGACTATCCTTGAGTAGACTGTACTTCTCCAAATGCTCGTAGATCGTATCCTGAAGAATCCTTCCCAATGGTTTGCAGACCACCGACGTAAGACTCACCGGTCTATACTAGGTCTCACCAGGTTTCTCTGTTACCTTTTTTAACAAGGAAACTACATTAGCCGTTTTTCAATCCTTCGGCACCTCCCATACAGCCAAAGAGGATTCAAAGATCATAGCTACTACTCCAGCGATCTCTTCTCTCACTTGCCACAGCAACCTGGGGTATATCTCGTCCGGACCTGGGGATTTGTGGTTTTTAAGAAGATCCAACACTTCTTCTTCCTTAATCTCCACATTCTCCAGCACACAGGCCTGTTCTATTTCGACCTCACCCTGATCAAGATCCTTTTCACTTATGAATACTGAAGCAAAGTATCCATTTAGTAACTCTCCAACCTCCTGCGCCTCCGGGCACATGTTGACCTCTTTATCCTTTTGCGGCCCCATCTTCATTCTTGTCATCGTTGCTCTTCACATACGCATAGAACACCTTGGGGTTTTCCTTAATCCTAGATGCCAAGGCCTTCTTATCCCCCTTCAAGCTCTCCTAAATCCTTTCTTAAGCTCCTTCCTGGCTATCCTATATTTCTCATGAGCCTCTCCTGCTTCCTGTTTCTTATATCTAACATATGCTTTCTTCTTTCTCTTGACGAGTTGCCTCACATGTTTTGTCAGCCACGGTTCCCATTTCCTACCACTTTTTCCTTGTCTCAGTGGAACAAACCTATCCTGAACCCAGCACAAGTGTTCCCTAAACTTCCTCCACATGACTTCTGTGCTTTCACCTTTGAACATCTGTTTCCAATTTACTCCCGCTAGTTCCTGTCTCATCCCTTCAGTTAGCCATTCCCCAGTTAAGCACTTTCCCATGGCCTGTTTTTATCCTTTTCCATAGCAATGCTGAAGCTAAGGGAGTTGAGGTCACTCTCACCAAAATGCTCTGCCACCTGATCAGGTTCATTACCTGGAACTAGATCCAGTATGGCTTCTCCTCTCATCTGCCGGTCCACATACTGTATCAGGAATCCTTCTTGAACACACCTGACAAATTCAGACCCATCTATCCCCCTTGCAGTCAGTTGGTGTCAGTCAATATGAGGGAAGTTGAAATCACCCATAACTACAACCCTGTATTTCCTGCAGCATTCTAAACTATGCCTGCTTATCTGCTCCTCGGTGTCCCGAGGGCTATTTGGGGGCATATAGACTACTCCCAGCACACGTGATTGTTCCTTTCCTATTTCTGACTTCCACCCTGACCGACTCAATGGACACGCCTTCTGCAGCGTCCTCCCTTTCTATAGACGTGAAACTATCCCTGACCAGTAATGCTACTTCCCCCCGCCCCCCCCCTTCCTACCTCCCATCCTATTCCTTTTAAAACACCTCAACCTCGGTACCTCCATCAGCCAATGATGCCCTTCCTCCAGCCAGGTTTCAGTAACGGCCTGTGTCATAACTCCACATACTGATCCATGCTCTAAGTTCATCCAGTTCATTCAAATACTCTTAGCATTGAAATAGTAATGTTTATGTTTATGTTTTATCGCCTGCCTGTCCTTCCTCACCAACTCAGAACACATAGAATCATGCCCTCGTCCTTGTACCCTAATCTCTGCTCTCACATTCTGACTCCCCCCCCCCCGGCAAATTAATTTAAACCCTCCCCAACAGCTCTAACAAACCTGGCAGGCAGGTCCCTTTCCAGTTCATGTGCAGCCGGTCCATTTTGTACAGGTCAGACCTTTCCCAGAAGAGATCCCAATGTTCCAGAAGTCTGAACCCCTGTCCCCTGCACCAACTCTTCAGCCACCCATTCAACTGCCATGACTTCCAGTTCCTCCCCTCTCTGCCTCGTGGCACAGGCAGCAATCCTGAGATTACCACCCTTGCTTTTTAACTTTTGTATTAACTCTCTATATTCCTTCTTCAGGACCTCATCCCTACTCCTATCGATGTCATTGGTCCCCACTCGGACCACAGCTGACTGCTCACCCTCTTTCCTGAGAATACCGAGAAATTGATCCTAGATATCACGGACCCTGGCACCAGGGAGGCAACACACCATCCAGGATTCTCGATCTTTCCCACAGAACCTCTTATCTGTCCCCCTAACTATCGAATCCCCAATCACTACTGCTCTCCTCTTTTCCATCCTTCCTTTCTCAGCAAAGGGGCCAGTCACTGTGCCAGAGACACGACCACTACAACTTGTCCCTGGTAGGTCATCCCCACCAACAATATTCAAAACAGTAAACTTATTGTTGATGGGAACGGCCACAGGGGTGCTCTGCTCTCTCTGTCTATTCCCACTCCCTCTCCGGACAGTCACCCCGTTAGTTACCTGTCTCCTGACTTTTAGGGGAGACTGTCTCCCTGAAACTTCGATCTATTACTGCCTCTGCCTCCCGAATGATCCGGTTCATCCAGCTCCAGTTCCCTAACTCAGTTTGACAAGAACTGAAGCTGGATGCTTCTCTTGCTGGTGTAGTCATGAGAGACAATTGTGCTGTCCCTGACTCCTACATCCTACAATTGGAGCACTGGACTGCCCTATCTACTGCCTCCATCATCAACTCCTAAGTTAATTAAATTAATTAAAGAACCTTACCCGGCCTTACCCACTGGGAGCAAGTTCGTCCTCCACCTCTGCTCACCAAAACCTCTCGAGTCAATGCCTCAAAGCTCCACTGCTGCTCTGGCCCCACTCACTCACTGGCCGCTCCGCTTGATCTACCCCTCTTTTTATTTGTTTGTAGAGCTATTCAATTTACAATTACCGAATCAGACTGCTTGGTCACCTGACCTCGACAGCCCAATCAGCTGCTTTCTGCTGAGTCTGAACTATTCAAATCTTTTCATTATTATTGTCCAAAATAACAAGAGTACATCGAAGTAAATAACACTTATTGTCAAGGGGAAAAAAAACATTGTTTTAAAGATTGAAAAATATGGTGACACAAAAAAAGGAAAAAAAAACACTAAAGCAAAGAAAAGTGAGGAAAAAAAAATTAAGAACTCAACCCCGGAGCCATGCATCATACAAAAAGCTTCTAAAGATAACCATCAAACCTCCAGCAAGAAAAAAATTACAATTAGATCATGGAGAAAATTATCAATTAACTCAAATGGTAATAACGAGAAAATGAACCCCTTCTTTTCTCAAAATTAAACACAGGTTCAAAGGTTAAACTTCTAATTTTCTCCAAACTAAGACATAGCATCACTTGGAAGAACCATTGTAACAGAGTGGGAGCCGACGTATCTTTTCACTTCAACAGAATGGCCCTCCTAGCTATCAATGTAACAAACGCAATAGCATGTTGGTCAGACAAAGAAATAGCTTGGATATTTTGAGGGATTATTCCAAAAAGTACAGTTGATTTGTTAGGTTGTAAATTAATTTTAAGTGCTTTAGAAATTGTAGAAAAAAACTGACTTCCAGAACTCTTCCAGTATAGAACAAGGCCAAAACATGTGTGTCAGTGTAGCTGTCTCAGTTTTACATCTATCACAATAACTATCAACATCAGGAAACATTTTAGACAATCTCTCCTTCATCAAATAGTAATGATGTACAACTTTAAATTGAATCAGTGCATAACTAGCACAAATCGAAGAAGAGCTAACCAACTTCAGAATCTGTGTCCAGTCCTCCGTCATAAAAGTCAAATTAAGTTCCAATCTTGTTTAATGTTAAATAAAGGACACTTATCCCATTGTGATAGTAATTTATAAATTCTTCCAATGGAATACCTAACAAGCCAGCATTCAATATGTAAGGAAAATTAGTTAAGTGTTTTTGTAAGAAATGTCTAACTTGAAGGTATTGTAAAAAGTGTGAGTAGGAAAGAGAATATTTATCAACGACTTGTTCAAAAGGCATTAGTCTATCTTCTTTAAATAGATCCAAAAAAGAATAGATACCTTTATTTTCCAAAGTAAAAAAAATTGGATCACACAAATAATGCTTAAAAAATTATAATAAATTAAACTACAAAATTTAAATTTTTTAATATAAAAAAATTACAGAACTGGAGCCAGATTTGTAAAGAATACTTAATCACAGGGTATCAATTTAAATTAGCAACTTTAGCTAATTGTAAAGCAGACCACAATAACGAGGTTAAATAAAACTGTTTCACAGCTTTCAATTCCAAATCGACCCAAATTGGCCGTTCGTTCTTATCAACCCAGTGTAACCAAAAGGACATATATTGCACATTAACAGCCCAGTAATACATTCTTAAATTAGGCGAAGTAAGACCTCCATCCTTTTTCAATTTTTGTAAGTGACATTTACTAATTCTTGGTCTTTTATTATTCCATATAAAAGATGAGATAATAGAATCAATCCGATCAAAAACACATCTTCATTAAAAAAGGGATATTCTGAAATAAATATAACAATTTTGGTAAAATCAGCATTTTGACTATATGGATGTGACCAACAAGTGAAAATGTAAGTGGGTTCCATCCACTAAATAAATACTTCATAGAATCTACTCAGGGAACAAAATTAGCTTTGTAAAGATCCTTTTTCTTTTAGAGATTATAACACATAAATATCTAAAAGAATCCGTAATGTTGAAAGGAGTATTACCATATATAGAAACAGATTCATTTAAAGGAAACAATTCTTTTTTATTAAAATTTATTTTATATCCTGAAAAATCTCCAAATTCATGAAATAAATTTAGCAAGGCAGGGAGATTCCTCGGGATTAAATACATAAACCAGAAAATCGTCAGCGTAGAGAAATCTCATTCACAAGAATCCCATGAATATCATTAGCTTCACGAAGAGTGATACCAAGGGATTCTAATTTTAAGTTAAATACCAAAGGACTTAATAGACAACCTTGTCTTGTCCTCCGTGAAAGCTGAAAAGAGAGATCTACAATTATTAGTAATAACAGAGGCAACAGGAGATTTATATATCATTCTAATCCAATTATTTAAATTAACACCAAAACCAAATTTCTCTAAAACATTAAATAAGTATTTCCATGCAACAAACGATCAAACGCTTTTTCAGCATCGAAAGAGATGACACATTATAGAGTTTTAAAAGAAGATGGGTATATAATGTTAAATAATCTCCAGACATTTGAAAAGGAATAACGGCCGTTTATAAAGCCTGTTTGATCTTTA
Source organism: Hemitrygon akajei (assembly GCF_048418815.1). Taxonomy (NCBI): domain Eukaryota; kingdom Metazoa; phylum Chordata; class Chondrichthyes; order Myliobatiformes; family Dasyatidae; genus Hemitrygon; species Hemitrygon akajei. The sequence continues at coordinate 4,313,837 of NW_027331959.1, read as the reverse complement.
AATATAACTTTACCCAAAACTTTCCCAACCAATTGGCCGTTATCTTTGACAGGATCTGAGCATCAACATTCAATAATGAAATAGGTCTACATGAGGCACAATCAGAAGGACCTTTATTCTTTTTAAGAATTAAAGCAATAGAAGCGTCATAAAAAATAAAGTGTAAATCGCCTTTCACAAAAGAGTCCTTAAACATTTCCTACATATACGGAGACAGCAATTTTCCAATTTTTTAATAAAATTCTACAGGGTACCCATCAAGTCCAGGGGCCTTACCAGATGGCATTGAAAAAATAGCTTTATGAATTTTGGCTTTGGTAATTTGGGCATCAAGAGTTTTTTGATCATTAACAGAAATTCGAGGAAAAACAATCTTTCGTAAAAAAAAAATTCATTTTAGAAGAATCTACTGGAAATTTAGATTTATAAAGTTCAGTATAAAAATCTTAAAAAATCTTATTAATATCTTCATATTCCCAAGTCAGGGTACCATCTTTCCTACAGATTTTCAAAATTTGCCTTTTGGCTCTGGCCGTTTTTAATTGAGATGCAAGCAGTTTGTTATTTTTATCTCAAGACATATAAAGTTGACTTTTTAGCTGAAGCAAATAGCCTTCAATAGGATGAGTTAATAATAAATTATATTGTGATTGAAGTTCCATCCTTGTTTAAATAAGTCATTAGGGGAAATCGCATAAATATTATTGAAGTCTTTAACTTGTTTTGTAATCTTATCTAATTCTAGTCTGTTTTTTCAGGTTAGCAGAATAAGAAATGATCTGACCACTTTAAAATGCTCTAAATGTATCCCATTTCATTCATTTAGATGTACCCCCATAACATTAAAAAGAAAAAAATTATTTTACCTGGTTTTCAATGAAGCTAACAAAGTCTGAATTCTGCAATGATGTCTGAGACAGGCGCCAAGGTGGGTGGGCAAGGATGGCATCTTCAAATTCGAAAGACAAACTGAAAGCTGCATGAGCAGATACAGCGATAGTGTCATATTCACAATTCTAAACAGCAGGCATGAAGTAAGGGTCAACTATAATATAATCGATCCTTGAATATTTTCTATAAACATGGGACAAAAAAGAATATTCTCTATCATCAGGGTGTAAATATCTGCATAATTCAATCAATCCAAAAATCTGTCAAAAAGGAATTAATAAGTAATGCGGAGTGATCTGGAAGTTGCTGGTTGGTTGAGCTCTTGTCAATCAAAGGATTTAAACAACAGTTAAGATCCCCGCCCATTATCAACATATATTCATTTAAATTAGGCAGTAAAGCAAATACATTTTTTTTTAAAAAAAAGATCATCTAAGTTAGGACCGTACAAATTGACCAAAACAGCTTTTCTGTTACAAATTACTCCTTTAACAATTAAAAATCAACAAAAGAATCTGACTTAATGTCCTCTTGAATGAACGATATATTGGATTTAATAAAAATAGACACTCCCTTAGTTTTATTTTGAGAAGTGGAGTGAAATTGCAAACTCTTCCATGATCCAAAAAACCTATTTTGATCTCCCTCCTTGATATGCGTCTCCTGGGCAAAAATTGTATCAGGTTGAAATCGATTAATGATTTTATAAGACTTCTTTCATTTGATAGGATGATTCCAACCACGTACATTCTAACTTATTACATTAATCTGTTTAGATTCCATACTATAATTTTATTCTACTTTACACATGTGCCAAGCACATACCAATATGGGATGATCAAAAATGGTGGCGATGGAGAATACAACCTCACAGAAAACACACATGCGCCGGAACCACCCAATGGGAAAAAAAACCCTAATTCTAACCCCATCCCACTCCCCCCACAGCCCAGAAAAAGCAGGCACCCTATGATAGAAAACACAGGCAAGACTGCTCTGTCTGTCCGAAAAAAAAGATTAAAAAAGGTTCTCTATCCCTCCCCCAGTTAAAAAATGAAACCCACTGACCTTGTAAGAGGAACGACAAAGTCTCAACAAATGAAAATGTTTACATTCCAGCATCTACAAACTATCCCATGTTTATACTTAATCTTTTTTCAAACAAAGAGGAAACCAAAAAATTGTTATCTCTTAAAAAGTAAAAAACAGCTCCATCTTAAACTTAACATTAAATCCCCCAAAAAAAGCTTTAAATTCAGTTATAAGATGCAATAATATTCATTATATAAAAAACATACTAATATATTGAAAAGAATTTAAAAAATAAGCAGTTATTAAAATCTAAAACATATTACCTAGAGAAACCAAGCATAGTGTTTAATAACAGATCAAGACAATCTTTAAAACTAATAGTATACAAATAATTGAAACCTCCGCTAAGTATGTATAAGAGAAGGAAATAGCCCCATTAGTAGGAAAAACTACCAGTTAGTTAATTAAGAAAAAAAACACAAAAAATATCAAACCAGATATTAGGTTAAAGGAGTAAGTCCTTTTATGTTATTTTTCTCCATCGAATGTCCAAATAACCATTTAAACAGTCATACTTGAACCATAAATCTTCTTACCAAAAACAACAATGATATGCAATAATAAACAAGTCACCTAATCTTCTTTTAATAGTCTCTCAATGAAATGTCCAAGTAGCCTTCATAAATCTTCTTTCCGAAATGCTATTATGCAGATAATATGCCAGACAGTTCAATCGGCGGTCACAGCAGGTATAGTTTAAACAAACGCCAGTGCAACTTTAGGATCACAAAATGTACGAGGAGGAGAATCAGGAGGAAAAACTTTAATCCTTGTTGGGTGACGCAAGGAAGGAAACAATTTCTTATCATATGCCTGTTTCATTACCAGAGCAAATTTTGATCTTTGTTCCATTACCTCCTGAGAAAAATCTTCATAAAAACCGAGCTCAGATGTCTCAAATCTAAAAACTCTGTTGTCTTGCCTGTCGCATTATTTGACCTTTAATCCTAAAATAATGAGAACAAACCAGAACAGCCCTTGGTTTATTTGGATCTTGAGATCTCGAAGTAAAAGTTCTGTCTGCTCTTTCTACAGTAGGCGGCTGTGATAATATGGAAGAAAATAAGGTATGAAAAAGCTTACCAATGTAAGCAGTTAAATCTCCATTTTCAACTCCTTCCTGCAGCCCAACAATTTGTATATTCCTTCGGCGAGACCTAGTTTCCAGGTCTATAATCTTATTTCGATATCCTTCCAAACAAGTTTTACTGTATTTTACTTTCAAGCAATTTTTGCTTAATTATCTTCAATTCCTCTTTGTGTGTAGTGACTTGAGCTTCCAGATCCTTAAGATTTCCCAGAAATGACATCATTTCATTACTATTCTTTTCAAGTTAGTCCTTAAATGAACTGCGTCCAAGCCATATCTTCAGCCCACAATGGCATTTCATCAGATCCTTCCTTTTGCATCTTTCCTTTCCCGTTGCCTTTATCACTAGGTTCAGACAAGTATTTCCCACTCCTCAAAGATATATGGTTCCCCTTCAAGAATCAGCAACTGAAGACATTAAATTCAGTTTAAACTAGGGGGAAAGGGACAAAACTAGGAGCAGCTCAGAAACTGCTGTTACTCCATTCACAGACAGGCGCAGCCTCCAGGAGCTATTCAAATCTTGATTGACTTGATTGCACAATCCATCTGCCAAAACTACTTGAGCCAAAGCCTCAAAGCTCCACTTCTTCACTGGCCACACTTCACCCCAGTCAATATTAAACTCCAGTCCCATTAAAGGTGAATATGCAGTAGAAGAAACTCCTCCCATGCCCAGAACTGGATGTGGTGAGCAGCAGCAATAATTGCAGAGTTCAGCACCGATAGTCACTCTCAAAATAGCTTTAGCAACGGTGATGGACAAATATCCAGCATGCAACTTATTGAAACTTTCTTCCCTGTGTGAACCCGGTAGTGTGTCACAAGTGTAACAAGCTGTGAGATTTCACTGCTAACGTAATGGTCTCTCTGCTATGTTTCACTGCTGAGCTAATGGTTTCTCTGCAGCAGCAATGTTTAGCTTATGACTGGAAATAACAGGATTTTGGAGTGCCTAGCTACCCAATGAGAGAGATATTGTTCTTTCCTGTGAGTCTGGAAGGTAGATTTTCACGGTCTTTTGTCAGGGAGAGATGAGAAGACACGAATGGAGAGAAAGGGCCCTTTTTCTTTTTTTTTTTGTTTCCTTTACTAATCCTATAGTCAAAGTAAGAATTAAATAGCTCAATTGTTTAATCGCAGATTGTGTACCATTTGTTATTTTTGGGGTACTGATTTGTAACAGGGGACACATCATGCAGCACTCACACAAACGAGATTTCTTAGATTTGGCCAAGCTCAGGGGCTATCACCCCCTATATTAAGTTGCTAGCTGAAGCAAGAGTTACATAAGGTTAAATGACCTGAGTGAATCGCTCCCCACATTCACAGCAGGTGAACGGCCTCTCCCAACTGTGAACTCAATGATGCACATTTGGCTGATTTTGCTGACAGAATTACTTCCCAAAGTCTCAGCAGCTGATCGGCCTCTCTCCTGTGTGAACTCGCTTGTGTGTCTGTAGATGAGATGACTGAGTCAATCCCTTCCCACACACTGAGCTGGTGAACGGCTTCTCCCAGTGTGAACTCGCTGATGTACCTTCAGTTTAGATGAGCAAGTGAATCCCTTCCCACAGTCTGAGCAGGTGAAGGGCCACTCCCCAGTGTGAACTGACTGATGACTCTGTAGATGAGATGACCGAGTGAATCCCTTCCCACAGTTTGAGCAGGTGAATGGCCGCTCGCCACTGTGAACTTGCTGGTGTGTCATTAGGATGGATGACTGAGTGAATCCCTTCCCACAAAATGAGCAGGTGAACAGTCTCTCCCCAGTGTGAACTCGCTGATGTACCTTCAGTTTAGATGACTGAGAAAATCCCTTCCCACAGTCTGAGCAGGTGAACGGCTTCTCCCTAGTGTGAACTCTCCAATGTGTTAGTAGGTGAGATGACAGAGCAAATCCCTTCCCACAGTCTGAGCAGGTGAACGGCCACTCACCAGTGTGAACTCGCTGATGTACCCTCAGTTGGGATGAGCAAGTGAATCCCTTCCCACAGTCTGAGCAACTGAACGGCTTCTCCCCAGTGTGAACTCGCTGGTGTGCCTTCAGATCAGATGAGCGAGTGAATCCCTTCCCACACATTGAGCAGGTGAACGGCCTCTCCCCAGTGTGAGCTAGCTGATGTACCGTCAGTTTAGATGAGCAAGTGAATCCCTTCCCACAGTCTGAGCAGGTGAACGGCCTCTCTCCGGTGTGAACTCGCTGATGTACCTTCAGTACAGATGACTGAGTGAATCCCTTCCCACAGACTGAGCAGGTGAACGGCCTCTCCCCAGTGTGAACTCTCTGATGTACCTTCAGTTCAGATGATTGAGTGAATCCCTTCCCACACACTGAGCAGGTGAATGGCCTCTCTCCAGTGTGAACTCGCTGATGTACCTTCAGTACAGATGACTGAGTGAAACCCTTCCCACACACTGAGCAGGTGAATGGCCTCTCTCCAGTGTGAACTCGCTGATGTACCTTCAGTTGGTACGAAGAAGTGTATCCCTTCCCACAGTCCGAGCAGATGAACGGCCTCTCCCCAGTGTGTACTCGCTGATGTACCTTCAGTTGGGACGAAAACGGGAATCCCTTCCCACAGTCTGAGCAAGTGAACGGCCTCTCCCCAGTGTGAACAGACCTGTGCAACTGTAGGTGGGATGATCCAGTGAATCCCTTCCCACAGTCTGAGCAGGTAAACGGTCTCTCTCCAGAGTGAACTCGCTGATGTACCTTCAGTTTAGATGAGCGAGTGAATCCCTTCCCACAGTCTGAGCAGGTGAACAGCCTCTCTCCACTGTGAGCTTGCTGGTGTGCCATTCGGTCAGATGATCGAGTGAATCCTTCCCCACAAATTCAGCAAATGACCAGCCTCTGCACAGTGTGAACTGACTGGTGTGTCCACAAGTGGGATAACTGACTGAATCCCTTCTCACACTTACAACAGGTGAATGGCCTTGCCCAGTGTGAATTTGCTGATGTACCTTCAGTTGAAATGACTGAGTGAATCCGTTCCCACTGTCTGAGCAGGTGAATGAGTTCCCCCCGTGTAAAACGACGGGCACGCCAGTTGGTCTGATGATCGAGTGAATCCCTTGCTCCTCTTCTTAAATATCTGGACAGAGACAGCAAAACTGGTGTGTTGTGTTCGAGATTCCCATAGACAAATTCCTTGTCATATTTAACCTGTAAAAAGATTTACAAAATCAATCAATAGGTGTGGGACATTTCAGATGAGATCACTTGAGTTGGCAAGGTGTGAGCTGACATCACACTGTTACAGTGAAGTTCAACCCAAGTTGGAGAGAGAAATCATCTTCTAACTGGGCACAGTGCTGGTATCTGGAATGTCAATCAAACTCTCTGATGCTCTTCCTGTCTCTATAACATAGGGGCAGTTCTGCCATCTCCAACCTGTGATCTGGCTCAGTTGTCTCTCTCCATTGGTATTATTCCCTGTTCCCAATGAGCTGCATGGGTGCCTGGTCCCACAGGAACTGAAACACTCTCTACGCACCCACCACTCTCTGTGTAAAAATACTTACCCCTGACATCCCCTCGGTATCTATTTCAAAGCACCATAAAACTCTGCCCTCTTGTGTTAGCCATTTCAGCCCTGGGAAAGAAACCTCTGACTATCCACATGATCAATGCCCCTCATCAGCTTATCCACCTAAAAAAGAGGCTCTAAACATAAACAAGGAAATTATACATTGCTTTGAGGATTTATTAGAAGTGTACAAAACTTTGAGGAAAACGATAGGTTAAATGCCAGCAGCTCTTTCCACTGAGGTTGTGTGGGACGACAACCAGAGCTCGTAGGTCAGTGGGGAAGGTGAAAATGTAACAGGAACATGTGGAAAAGCCGTTCACTGAAATGGTCGCGAGAGTGTGGAATGAGATGCCAGCACAAGTGATGAATGTGAGCTCGGTTTCACCATTTAAAAGAAGTTTGAATGGGAGCCTGGATGGTAGGAGTATGGAGGACAATGGTCCCAGTGCAGGTGGATGCATTAGACAGCTTAAATGTTTTTTTTTGGCATTGACTATATCGGCCAAATAGCCTGTTTCTGTGCTGAACTTCTCCATGTTTCTATGATGGAGAAGCTGGTCTAATTTGCTTCGAAGGGAAAACCAGTAGGAGTGACAATGGAACAGCAATGGCTGGAGTTTCTGGAAGCAACTCGGGAGTTGAGTGATCGATACTTATGAAAGAAGTGGAAGCATTGGAAAGGCAGGAGGACACAACCATGGCTGAAATGAGAAGCCAAAGAGAGGGCAAACAAAAGAGCAAAAACTATTGGGAAGCTTTTAGGAACCAACAGAAGACGACTAAAAAAAAAGTCAGATGAGCTCAGGAATTGGAATGATGATTAATGAGCCAGTCGTTAATGAGTCTTCGCAGCACCCAACAGTCTGAGGCATTTAGAGGAACAAAATATCCGGGGCCTCAATATCTCTTGAGAACCAAGGTTCCCTGCACCAGTTACCTTTCAACTTTTATTTTGACTGGCACATACAAACTCCACACCCTCAAAATTTCACTTCTAAAGGCCTCCCACTTACCAAGTACTCCTTTGCCAGAAAACAGCCTGTCCCAAACCACACTTGTCAGATCCTTTCTGATACCATCAAAATTCACCTTTCTCCAATTGAGAATATCAACCCGTGGTCCAGACCTCTTTTTTTCAATATTTACTTGGAATCTCATGGCATTATGATCACTAATTTCTGTCATCAGCCCTGGATCATTTCCTAACAGCTTATTGCACACTTTACATCAGGAATTCTACGTCCTGATTATGGGGACATTTGACAAACTCTACCCCATCTAGTCCTTTCACAGTGTGGGAATCCCAGTCAATATCTGGGAAGTTAAAATCACCAACTGAATCAACCTTTGTTTCTTAGCATGGTCTGTGATCTCTCTACAAATTTGTTCCTCTAAATCTCTCAGACTGTTGGGTGTAACCAAGTCCCAGTGATTGCTACAACATCATAATTCCCTGCCCTGAGCTCATCTGGCTTTCCTACGATGCTTCTTGCATTGTGATATACACAGATCAGCACTTTCATCGCACCATGCTCAACCATTTGATTGCTGACTGTATCTGAGGTATGAACAACATCTGACTGGTGTCCAGAAAACAACCTCTCAATCATTGTCACAAAACCAAAGGAGCTAATTGTGGATAACAAAAGGAATGGAGACAGGCTAACCCCTATTGGCATCAATGGATCTGGGGTTGAGAGGGTCACCAAGGATCTGACATGGTCTGTATATACTAGCTGTGTTGTGATAAAAACACAACAGCACCTCTTTCACCTCAGACGGTTGAAGTTTGGGATGGGGACCCAAATCCTAAGGACTTTCTACAGGAACACAAATGAGAGCATCCTGACTGGCTGAATCACTGCCTGGTAAACAGCACTTTCCTTAATTGCAGGAACCTACAGAGAGGGGTGCGCACAGCCCAGCACATCTCTAGATGTGAACTTCCCACTATTCAGGACATTTGCAGAGGCAGGTGTGATAAAAGGGCCCGAAGGATATTGAGGACCCAATTCACCACAACCACAAACTGATCCTGCTGCTACCATCCAAGAAACGGTACCACTGTTGCTTTGGCTGCAGATGAGCCAACTTGTTATCAATGTTTTCTTGAACAACGAATTCATTAGCCTAACTGGGACCATATTTAGCTTGTGAAAAGTCTCAGATGAGTCAATTGTTTCATTCTCAGGGTTGCCAGATTCATATGATTTGATAACAACACCCACAGATGGTGCCTGCTTGTCAAAATAAGTCTGTATCATATTTATGTGTACGAGCTGTGTTGGTTTGTGTCGGTCGGGTGTCTTAGTAACATAATTCACGTCATTAACTTGAGAGACTATTTCATACGGTCCACTGAATTTCGCCTTAACTGGATTCATCCATATTGGAAATAAGGCAAGCACCTTACCCCCCACCTGGTATTTTCTTTCACAAGCCTGCTTATCAAACCAAAACTTCATTTTGCTTTGAGAAATCTATAAGTTTTGTCTTGCTAGGCTACAGGACTAGTGTAGTTTGTTTTTGAACTTCAAAACATAGTCTAAGAAGTTAACATGTACATCCCATCAATCCACTGTTCCTTTAACAAGGTCAAAGGTCCCATCACGCAGTGACCAAATACAAATTTAAATGGACTAAAGCCCAGTGATTCCTGTACTGACTCTCTTACTGTGAACAAAAAAAAATATATTCCTTCATCCCAGTATTTTCCATTTTCAACACAGTATGTCTTATTCATTGTTTTGAGGGTGGAATGAAATCTATCCAAAGCCCCTTGTGATTCCGGATGGAATGCAGATGATGTAATTCATTTAGCTCCCAGTTCATAAACCACCTGCTGGAGTAAACCAGATGTAAAATTACTTCCTTGATCAGACTGGATTGCTTTAGGCAAACCAAGTAGAGTAAAAAACTTGGTAAGAGCCTTTGTCACAGTTTGAGCTTTAATATTACTGAGAGGTATTGCCTCTGGGAATCTGGATGAGGTACTCACAATAGTTAGCAAATACCGATGGCCAGCTTTAGTCTTTGGCAATGGGCCAACACAATCCACTATAACTTTGGAAAAGGGTTCACCAAATGCAAGTATTAGCTGGAGTGGGGCCACTGGTGTGACCTGATTAGGTTTATCCACAACTTGACAAGTGTGACAGGTTCTGCAAAAGGTCATAACATCTTTCCTCAAATTAGGCAGTAAAATTCCTTCATAATCCTGTTTAGTTTTATTCACTCCAAAATGGCCACCTAAGGGCATACTGTGGGCCAAAGTTAACATTTTTATCTTATAAACTTTAGGAACTACAACTCGGTGAACAACTGTCCGTTCCTCACTCACAGGTATAGCAGGTGGCCTCCACTTCCTGATTAACACTCCATCCTTGAGATAATACCCGACTTGCATTTTCTTAATCTCATCATCTCAGAGAGCGGTTTCTTTTAAAACTTCAATCTCAGTGTCTCGGTTCTGTTCTGCTATAAACTCCTTCCTAGTCAGGGATAAGTCTTTCTCATCAGACTTGCTACCTGAATCCTGTTGAAACATTGAAGGCAGAAAAGTCCCTGACAGGTCAGCATTACCTGAATCCCGATTTTGGCTATCATGGGTATCAGAATCATGCTGCACAGAACTGTCTGCATCGGCAGACTTTTTAGCCACACTTGGGAGTTACTGCACAGGAAGGATAAATGTTAAAATCCATCTGTCGGTCACCAGTGGTTGGCTTAGTTGTCAACTGCACTGCCGGAACTACTTTACCATCTGCCAGGTCATTCCCTAACAGCAAAGTAACATCTTTCACTGGTAAACTGGAGCATAATCCAATCTTAACAGGTCTGGAAACCAACCCTGACTGTAAAGTTACCTTGTGCAATGGCACAGAAGCCCCAATGCCTTTAATAAAATGCCGCTCCCAATGCCTTTAATAAGATTTACCTCACCAGTGTTAGTCTCATCACCAAACTTTAGAACGCTAATATAAGTGACAGAGAAGCCCCAGTATCTCAAAGAATTTTCACTGGTACTGGGGTTGACCGTTCCTTTACTTATACAAACCCATCTAACATAAAATGATCGAATCCCTTCTTAACTTGGTCAGACCTCTCAGTTCTTAACTGAGCTTCAACAGAATGTTCAGAACCCTGTGGGGTTATAGGTGCTTCAACATATTGTACACAGGCATTTGGGACTGCCTCCTTTTTCTTTTTCTTATTCAGGATAGAACAGTTAGCCATCATATGAGCAGCTTCTTACAATAGTAACAAGACAGACCAGAATATTTCTCCTTCAACTGCTTCCCTACATCCTTACTCGTGTCACTAGTCCCAGCTTTAATTTCTGGTTTACCCTGGTGATCCCTGCTACTCTTTTGGAAACTCTTATTCTGGGTAAATTTAACATTATGAGTTAAAGCGAACTCATCTGCTAATCTAGCAGACTCCTGCAATGTAGCAGCATCCTTTTCATCTAAATACGTCTTTATGTCATCAGGGACGCACCTTTTGAATTCTTCAATTACAACCAACTCTTTCAAGCTGTTAAAATCATCATTTATATTTTTATATCTGCACCAGCCAAAACACAAACTTCTCACAAGAAAATTCAATATAAGTCTGGTTCACAGATTTCCTTTAATTTCTAAACTTTTGCCTGTATGATTCTGGGACCAACTTGTAAGGTGAGCACAGCCTGTTTCACTATGTCATAATCAGCTGCTTCATCAACTGTCAAAGCAGAATATGCTTGCTGATCCTTCCCGTTAATTACACATTGTAAGAGAATAGGCCAACCCTTTTCTGGCCACTTTAACCTCCGAGCAACCATCTCAAAATGCTGAAAGTATTTATCAACCTCTGCCTCGTCAAGTGGAGGTACCAATTTAACTTCCCGACTGTCCTCAAACTTATCACCAGAGTCTAACGCTAGACCCCTTTTCTGCAATCTCTCTATCTTTTCCAGCTCGAACACCCTCTGTCTTTCTGCTTCCTCCCTCTGTTTTTCTGCCTCTCTAGCCTCAAACTGCCTCTGCCTTTCCGCAGCCTCCATCTTTAACTTTTCTAACTTGTAATGGAGCTCAAGCTCACTAGGTTTACTTTCAGGAAACACCTCCAACTCCTCCACTTTAAACACACCTCAGATACATGATGTTCAGCTATAATCCTCTGCATCTGTGCCTTCCTCATTGTCAATTTCACCTTAGCAAGTTTAAACCTTTTCACAATACACAACAACACGATCCTTCTGGCGTCCTCTAATGCCTCAGAGGTTGGTGCTTCCAGACATTTATCAACATCCATTGCTGCTGATTTTGCACACACAAATAAATCAAAAGGGATTTCCCCAATGAAATCAATAATTAATTAATCAACCAACACGCCCTCAAATTTGTTCATATCCCAGATGCAGGCCCCAATTTTGTTGTGAACAAATATTTAGAAACTAAAGCTTTAGAAATTAAACAGCAGCAATAGACTACTCCTGGAGTCTAGTTTTGATGTTAAAACCACTATCTTTATTAGTATCTACTTATAATAAAGTAAATTAAGCAAGATAAACAAAAGATAACAGTGTTATGTGTATATATATGTGTGTAAATTGTTACGTACCCCATAACTGGGTCACTTACCAGCAAAGATAGAGAGGTCCGTTGAAGTCTGATGGTACTATTTTTAACAGTATTTATTGATAAAAATACACAAAAATAATATCAATGCAAGCATACAGATAATATACGTCATCAATACCAAATCTAAAAGCGCGGGTATAATAATAATCAATAAGAAATAACTCTATCGTTGTGTAGGGGATAATGTATTGTCCGATGGAAATATAAAAGTCACTCAAGTTCATGCAGGCTGCAGCCTTTTGTTGGAGTCAAGAGAGACAGATGTTTTAAACTTGCCTGATTTCCTTTTTATGATGTCGATCCTTCGAGAGTTCCGTTTTTGTAGTCGGTCCTTTAGCTAAGCCGATCCGTGGAAAACTTGTCATCCGGGCAAGGATGGACACACACACGAGTCACCACCGGCAGTCGCTATTAAACGCTGTCACGGGATTTCTATCGTTTCTCCTGGTGCGTCTAAAGGGGTTGTTCCCCAGACCCTCTTTTATCCTTACTCACGGGGTCTCAGATGTCAACCAGGTTGGGATGATGCAATCCCTCAGCCAGCCCCCTTGGCTCATTCCCTGAGGGCTTCAAATAAATAGTACAGTACTCAATACACAATTCCGTCTCCAAGAGACAATGGCCGTTTCCCGTGGCTTTGTATCGCTGAAGGGCCAGGACATTCCAAACCCCATGTGGATTTTGCGTGTCTTTCTCTCATTTCCTGCGTCTCCTGACCTGAATTAATAGCGATCTTGCAATTCTCAAAAAGGTGGGGGCTACTTTGTACCCTTCAGCCCCTCAGAGTTGGGGCACAGGCGTAACAAAATATAACTCCCAAACTATTGAGCTCGGTGGAAACAAGGCTTAGAGTCTTGAGATGGTAAAGTATGGAAGTTCAGTTCATCCACGGAATAGGTGATGAGAGAGAGATATTTGTAATCCAGGGTAAATGTCGAGAGAAGGCAATTACGTCAAATTCCAAAGGTTCCATTGTGGTGAAACGAGAGAACAGTTGCTGTAGATTTTATGCTTCATCGTTTCAAATCCACATACGAATTATCACCAAAAGTGACTTGTCACAAGGGGTATCGCCTTCAAGTGAATTATCACACCACATCCAGCCAAGCGTTAACACATAAGTAGTCTTCACAGGATACCCCAAATCCGATCCACACCTATGGATCAAATGAGGTGATAACCACACATTCGATGTATGGTGAATCAACACTTAACCCACCCTTGTGGGCATAGGAAAGCTCTAAACAGTGACCCTTGGCCACTAGTTCCCTGGTTTCGATCCTTCCATTTTTTCTCCTTCATCTCCGCCTGACTCTGAGTGTCTGAGTCCTCGGTTAAAACTAAACAAGCTGTGAGCGATGTAAACAAGCTGCAAGCCCGACTGATTTGCCTTCTTAATCACTCTCTCTCTTAAAATGAATGTCCTCAGCAAGCAAAAGCAAGGAATTAATAAGAATGTGAACTGACTGGTGTGCCAGTAGTTGGGATGACTGAATGAATCCTTTCCAACATTCTGAGCAGGTGAATAGTTCAAAATGTGTGAACTGACTGGTGTTTCTGTAGGGTGGAGGACTGAGTGAATCCCTTCCCACAGACTGAGCAGGTGAATGGTTTCTCCCCAGTGTGAACTCGCTGATGTACCTTCAGTTTAGATGACCGAATGAATCCCTTTCCACAGACTGAGCAGGTGAACGGTTTCTCCCCAGTGTGAACTGACTGATGACTCAGCAGGTTGGATGATGAAGTGAATTCCTTCCCACAGACTGCGCAGGTGAATGGTTTCTCCCCGGTGTGAACTGACTGATGTCTCTGCAGGTTGGATGAATCAGTGAATCTCTTCCCACAGACTGAGCAGGTGAATGGCTTCTCCCCAGAGTGAACTCGCTGGTGTGTCAGCAGGTGAAATGACCGAGTGAATCCCTTCCCACAGACTGAGCAGGTGAACGGTTTCTCCCCAGTGTGAACTCGCTGATGTACCTTCAGTTTAGATGATTGAGTGAATCCCTTCCCACAGACTGAGCAGGTGAACGGTTTCTCCCCGGTGTGAACTGACTGATGTCTCTGCAGGTTGGATGACGAAGTGAATTTCTTCCCACAGACTGAGCAGGTGAATGGCTTCTCCCCAGTGTGAACTCGCTGGTGTGTCAGTAGGTGAGATGACCGAGTGAATCCCTTCCCACAGACTGAGCAGGTGAATGGCTTCTCCCAAGTGTGAACTTTCTGGTGACTCTGTAGGGTGGATGAATCAGTGAATCTCTTCCCACATTCTGAGCAGGTGAATGGCTTCTCCCCAGTGTGAACTTTCTGGTGACTCTGTAGGTGGGATGACTGAGTAAATCCCTTCCCGCAGACTGAGCAGGTGAATGGCTTCTCCCCAGTGTGAACTCGCTGGTGTGTCAGTAGGCTGGAAGAGTTGATGAATCTCTTCTCACAGACTGAGCAGTTGAACGGCTTCTCCCCAGTGTGAAGTCGCTGGTGTCTCACTAGTATTGATGCCAAAGTGAATCCCTTCCCACAGTCTGAGCAGGTAAACGGCCGCTCCCCGGTGTGAACTCGCTGGTGAGCCATTAGGTCAAATGACCGAGTGAATCCCTTCCCACAGTCTGAGCAGATGAACGGCTTCTCCCCAGTGTGAACATGCTGATGACTCTGCAGGCTGGATAACCGAGTGAATCCCTTCCCACATTCTGAGCAGGTGAATGGCTTCTCCCCAGTGTGAACTCGCTGGTGTGTCAGTAGGCTGGAAGAGTTGATGAATCCCTTCCCACAGACTGAGCAGGTGAACGGCCTCTCCCCAGTGTGAACTCGCTGGTGTCTCTGTAGGGTGGATGAATCAGTGAATCTCTTCCCACAGACTGAGCAGGTGAAAGGCTTCTCCCCAGTGTGAACTCGCTGATGTATCTGTAGGTGGGATGACTGAGTGAATCTCTTCCCACAGACTGAGCAGGTGAACGGCTTCTCCCCAGTGTGAACTCGCTGGTGTGTCAGTAGGTGAGATGACAAAGTGAATCCCTTCCCACAGTCTGAGCAGGTGAATGGCTTCTCCCCAGTGTGAACTCGCTGGTGACTCTGTAGGGTGGATGACCGAGTGAATCTCATCCCACAGTCCGAGCAAGTGAATGGCCGCACCCCAGTCTGAACTCGCTGGTGTGCCATCAGGTCAGATGACCGAGTGAATCCTTTCCCAGAAATTCAGCAGATGACCAGCTTCTGACTGGTGTGTCCACAGGTGGGATGACAGACTAAGTGCTTTCTTACACACAGAACAGGTGAATGACCTTGCCCAGTGTGAACTTGCTGATGTACCTTCAGTTGAGATGACTGACTGAATCC
This sequence comes from Hemitrygon akajei, assembly GCF_048418815.1. Taxonomy (NCBI): domain Eukaryota; kingdom Metazoa; phylum Chordata; class Chondrichthyes; order Myliobatiformes; family Dasyatidae; genus Hemitrygon; species Hemitrygon akajei. The sequence continues at coordinate 4,298,268 of NW_027331959.1, read as the reverse complement.
ATTCCCAATGTCTGAGCAGAAGAATGGGCTCTCCCCTGTGTAAAATGACGGGCGTGCCAGTTGGTCAAATGACTGAGTGAATCCTGCCCCGTAGTCTGATCAGGTAGGATGGTCGATTGAATCCCTTGCTTCACTTCTTAAATATCTAGACAGAGACAGCAAAACTGGTGTGCCATGTCTGAGCTTCCGGGAGACAAATTCCTTCTCGTTTTTAACCTGTAAAAAGATTTACAAAATCCATCACTGGGTGTAGGACAACACTTCGGATGAGATTACTTGAGTTGCCAAGGTCTGATCCAGCATCACACTGTTACAGTGAGGTTCCACCCAAGTTGGACAGAGAAATCATCTTCTAACTGGGCACAGTGCTGGTATCTGGAATGACCATCAATTCTCTGATGCTCTTCTTGTTTCTATAGGAATGGGACATTTCTGCGGTCTCCAATTTGTGCCTTGGCTCAGTTTGGCTCCCTCCATTTGTATTATTCCCTTTTCCTGCTGAGCTGCATGGGTGCCTGGCCCCACAGTAACTGAAAATTTCTCACACAAATAGTCTTTCTTGACATGCCGCTGGGATTTTCTTATATGTATTATTAACTTAAAGTGCCAGTTGCCTTATAAAAATTTCTTGCTGAGATGAATGGTTGGTCCGCACAGCTGTTAAAGGCTCTTGCAGAAAAGTACCAACAAAGAAACAGGCCCTTTGGGCTATCTAGCTTGTGCTAAACTATTTAAACTTCCCATTCTCACACCCCTACCATTCAGGTCCCTACACAAAACTCCTTAAATGTTGAAATCCAGCTCGCATTTACCATTTGTGTTGGCTGCTCGTTTCGCACCCAGATGACCATCTGTGTGAAGAAGTTTCCCCTCATGTTCCCCTTAACATTTCACCTTTCACCCTTAACCCATGGCCTCTGGTTGTAGTTCCACACCATCTCCGTGGTTAAAGCCAGCTTGCATTTTATCTATGCCCCTCTATCACAATTAAATCTCCCCTCAATCTTCTACATTCCAAGGAATAAAGTCCTAACCTGTTCAATTTTTCCTCGTAACCCAAGTCCTCCAGACCTGGCAAAATCCTTGTGAATTTTCTCTGAACTCTCGGAACCTCTTTTACAACTTTCATCTATCTACTGTTGTCAGTGCTTTGGTTCATGAAGGCCAATGGGATGAAATCTTTCTTTCCGTCTCTATCTAACTGTGATACCACTTTCAGTGAATTACAGACTTGTATTCCCAGGTCCCTTTCCTCTAAAACACTCCTCAGTGCCCAACCAGTCACTGTGTAAGACCTACACTGGTAGGTCCTACCAAAGTGCAACACCTCACACTTGTCTGCATTAAATTCCATTTTCCATTTCTGAAACCATTTTTCCAGCTGGTCCAGGTCGCACTGTAAGCCATGATAGTCTCCCTCGCTGTCCACTACACCCCAATCTTGGTGTCATCCACAAATTTACTGATCCAGTTAACCACACTATCATCCAGATTACTGATATAGATGACAAACAACAACAGATCAAGCACTGATCCCTATGACACACAACTAGTCACAGGCCTCCAGTCAGAGAGGCAACCATCTGCTTCCACACTCTGGCTTCTCCCAAAGACAGTGTCTCGTCCAATTTACTATCTCAACTTGAATGCTGAGTGACTGAACCTTCTTGACCAGCCTCCCATATGAGACTTTGTCAAGTGCATTGCCGAAGTCCATGTAGACAACATCCACTGCCTTGCCTTCATCCACTTTCCTGATAACTTCCTCGAGAAACTCTATAAGATTGGTGAGCCATGAACTACCAAGCACAAAGTCATGTTGTCTATCCTTAATCAATTCACATCTATCCAAATACTTATATATCCGGTTCCTGCACATAAGTTCCAATAACTTTCCCCCTACTGATGTCAAGCACACCAATGTACAATTTCTTAGTTTATTTTTAGAGCCTTTCTTGAACAGCGGAACAACATTGGTTGTCCTCCAATCCTCCACTACCTCACCTGTCACTAAGGATGATTTAAATATCTGTGCTTGGGCCCCGACAACTTCTGCACTTGTCTTCCAAAGGGTCCCAGGGAACAATTTGTCAGGCCCTGGGGATTTATCCATGGCAATTTGCCTTCAGACGGCAAACACCTCCACCTCTGTAATCTGTACAGTGTCCATGAACTTGATGCTGCTTTGCCTCACTTCTATAGACTCTGTATCCACCTCCTGAGTAAATACGAATGCAGAAAAAAATCTCCCCCATCTATTTTGTCTCCTCATATGGATTACCATTCTGATTTTGTAAAGGATTATTTTTTTCCCTTGCAATCTTTTTGCACTTAACATATCTGCAGAATCCATGAGGATTCTCCTTCACCTTGTCTGCTGGGGCAACCTCATGCCTTCTTTCATCAGTGTTCACTTGAATTTCCTGTATCTCATAAGTAGCCCATTTGTTCCTATCTGCCTGTATGCACCTCCTTTTTATTGATCTGGGAGATGAAAACCAAAGGGGTGATAGAGCTGCATGGTGGGGGGTGGGGGTAAGGGGGGTTAAACTAACGTCTCAAGGGGAATGGATGCCTGAATAACAGAACAGATAGTGGAGGTGTTGTGGAGACAGGTGTTGTTCAGACCTCAGACAAGGTCAGGAATGAAAAATGTTGAGCATGGTGCAGTGAATATGCTGAACCCTGTATATCTCAATGCAAGGAGCATGATAGGAAAGGTGGATGTGTTCAGGGAATGGATCAACACCTGGAATTAAGATACCAGGATCTGGCAACTGTGGACTGGGACAGGCTGCTTTATGGCAAAGGTGTGTTTGGTAAATGGGAGGCCTTCAAAGTGAAATTTTGAAAGTACAAAGCGGGTATGTACTTGTCAGAATAAAAGGTAAAGATAGAAACTGCAGGGAACCTTGGATTTCAAGAGATATTGAGACCCTGGTGAAGCACAAAATGGAGTTTCATAACAGGGATAGGCAGGCAGGTTCTTATGAAGTATAAAATATACAAGAGAACACATAAGAGATAAATCAGGATGGCTAAAAGCAGGCATGAGGTTGCCATTGCAGAAAAGATTAATCATCAGGGATTCCAGAGATAGATTAAGAGCAAAAGGATTTTAAGGCACAAAGTTGGTTCTCTGGAAGACCAGAATGGCAATCCACGTATGGAACCAAAGCAGATGGGGAGATCTTAAATATGTTTTCATCTCTATTTACTCAGGAGATGGACAAAGGTTCTATTGGAGTGTGAAAAGGCCACATTAAAATTGTGGACCCTGTACAGATTAAAGAAGAGATGTTATTTCACTGTTCAATATAGATCATTGAGCATAGAAATCTACATCATATTCCAGGCCATTCAGCCTATAATGTTGTGCCAACCACGTAACTTACTCTAGAAACTGCCTAGAATTTCCCTAGCACAGAGCCCTCTATTTCTCTAAGCTCCATGTGCCTATGTAAGAGGCTGTTAAAAAACCCTATTGTATCTGCCTCAACCACCACTGCTGGCAGTGGTTTGCACACACACACTATTTTCTAAGTAAAAAACTTACCCTTGCCATCCCCTCGGTAACTATTTCCAAGCACCTTAAAACTATGCCCCCTCGTGTTAGCCATTTCAACCCTGGGGGTAATACCTCTGGCTATCCACACGATCAATGCCCCTCATCACTTTATAGCCCTAAAAAAGGGTCTAAACATCAGAAAGTAAATTATACATTGCTTTGAGGATCTGTTAGAATTATGAGGGTATAGATAGGGTAAATGCAAACAGCTTTTTCCACTGAGGTTGGGTAGGATGACAACCAGAGGTCATGGGTAAGTGGGGAAGGTGAAAATTTAATGGGAACATTTGGGAAAGCTCTTTAATGAAATGGTCGTGAGAGTGTGGAATGAGATGCCAGCAAAAGTGGTGAATATAAGCCCAGTTTCAACAATAAGAGAAGTTTGATAGGTATTTGGATGGCAGGGGCATGAAGGGTGATTGTCCCTGTGCAAGTAGTTGCATTAGACAGCTTAAATGTGTTCTCAGCATTGACTAGGTGGGCTAAACAGCCTGTTTCTGTACTGAACTTCTCCATGTTTCTATGACAGAGAAGCTGGCCAAACTTGTAAGGGGAAAGGTAGGAGTGACAACGGAGCAGCAATGGCTGGAGTTTCTGGGAGCAATTCGGGAGCTGAGTGATCAATACATCCCAAAGAAGTGGAAGCATTGGAAAGGCAGAATGACACAACCATGGCTGAAATGAGAAGCCAAAACCAACATAAAGACCAAAGATAGAGCAAACAAAAGAGCAAAAACTATTGGGAAGCTTTTAGAAACCAACAGAAGATGACAAAAAAAAGTCAGATGAGCTCGCATGGATTTATGATTTGTGGTCATTAATGAGTCTTGGTAGCACCCAACTGTCTGAGGCATTCAGAAGAATAAAATATCCGGGGCCTCAATATCTCTTGAAAACCAAGGTTCCCTGCACCATTTACCTTTCAACTTTTATTTTGACAGGCACATACAAACTAAACACCCTCAAAATTTCACTTCTGAAGGCCTCACACTTACCAAGTACTCCTTGGCCAGAAAACAGCCTGTCGCAAACCATACTTATCAGATCCTTTCTGATACCATCAAAATTGACCTTTCTCCAATTTAGAATATCAATCCATGGTCCAGACCTCTCTTTTTCCATATTTACTTTTGAATCTCATGGCATTATGATCACTAATTTCTGTCATCAGCCCTGGATCATTTCCTAACAGCTTATTGCACACTTCTACGTCGGGATTCCTACGCACTGATTAAGGTCACATTTGACAAACTTTACCCCATTTAGTCCTTTTACATTCTGGGAGTCCTAGTCAATATATGGAAAGTTAAAATCACTTACTGCATCAAGCTTTGTTTCTTGGCATGGTCTGTGATCTCTCTAAAAATTTGTTCCTCTAAATCCCTCAGACTATTGGGTGCAACAATGTCCCAATCATGGCTACAATATTGTAATTCCCTGCCCTGAGCTCATCTGGCTTTCCTACGATGCTTCTTGCATTGTGATATACACAGCTCAGCACATTCATCGCACCATGCTCAACCATTTGATTGCTGACTCCATCTGAGGACTGAACTACTTCAGACCAAGCCTGTAAAGATGGGAATCTGTCCCCCCAGTTTAACTCCCTACTGCTCCAATACTTACCAACTAAATTAGCCAACATGATTAAAACAAATAATATGGATTGGCCTAACAATGACCAAAATCAAATGTGACAAGCTTTGACATATTGTTGGGACCTGACTTTCAAATCCCAATCAACCCTGAAGGGAACTAATATTAAAGGTGAAGATGTTCAGTGGGAAGAAGGATGTGAGAGGGCGATATCTGGGGATCAGAGATGGGAACAAAAACCTACCAAGGGACAGGTGGGGACAACAACCCGTTTTCAAATTAACAAGCAAGGATGCTTCCTGCTGTGAGTACCACCCCTGAGGAAGAGCCCGACGGAACATTGCAAGTTGCTGGAATTCCAATTCCGTTTGTGATTGATATGGCGGCAACCACAACCACTCTCAATCAGGAAATAATATCGGAAAATGGATTCCAGCTATCAAACACTGCAATCACTCTGTCTGGGTTCGAAGGCACGGAACGCACGCATTCACATACACAGCCACTACAGGTGCAATTCCAGGGGGATTGAGAAAAGCCAGTATTATGCACCCCTCTAGGGACAAAGTTCCCAGTCACATTAGAGAGGTTAAAGGAAGAGAGAACAGCGCATTACTGGCCGAAGTTCCGGATTTCCTCTGGCGACAGACAGGACAGGTGGTTCCCCATACCACCGTGAGGGCTTGCCTTGGGTTCAAGCCAAAGAGCCTGGGTTCCTTGCCTACACCCTGATGAAACAAGCCTCCAGCACCGAGGGAGGCTGGCAAGACTTGGCCACATGCCAACTCTGATACTGGAAGGACTCAGGTGAAGACAGGACATCTGGTAAGACACTCTTTTAATATTGACCGAACCCAAGAGGCTGTACCCCATCTCTGGGCAATCTCAGGCCATGAAATTGGCCTTGCTTGTTAATTTCTAAAACTGCCCCCCGTCCGGATCACCATGAAAGAAGGACAGACTCTCCCATCCACTCTGCAATATCCCCTCAAGCCCGAGGCAATGTTTTATGAGAATGGAAGCCCTTTTGTGGATCCAGCAGGGAAACAATATTCTGGCGATGCGATAGTGACGGACAGTGAAGTAATTGAGCAGGCCTCTTTTGAAGCAGCTGTCTCGTCCAGAAGGCTAAGCCGTTTGCTCTGAACTTGTGCCTGTATCCTAGCAACAGATAAAAGTGCGAACAATTACACGGACTCCCGTTATGCATCTGGAGTTGTACATGACTACGGGGCTCTCTGGGAACATGGGGATTCCTGACTTGCTCTAGCCACCCCATTAGTAATGCCTCCTTTGTAAACAACTTACTCACCGCTCAACAGCTACCTCGAGTTTTGGCTATTATTAAATGTGCGGCCCACACCCGCATGGCCAACCAGGTCACTAAACTCAATGCTTCAGCAGATTAGACAGCAAAAAGTGCTGCACAATCCTTGATAGTTGTAGTCTCCTCGGGTTCCCATCAATCAATCCTCCATGACTCAAGCAGAACGAGTTTGCCAGACATGTGGGAGGTACGTACTTTTCAGGGGGACGCCTCTGAGGAGGAGTGCAAGCTGTAGTTCCAGGTGGGGTGCCAAAAAGACCCCGACCGAGGTTTCTGCATCACCCCAGCGGGACAGGTTTGTGTTCCTACACAGTTTTTACCTATATTGGTCAATTATGTACATACCTGGAAAAGGAGGGAATGGTTGTTAACCTGCACCCTGCACACCGGGTACGACTCCCTTGACCATTTTCGTGTCTACAAGTTGATGTTACTGAATTGTCTAGAGTACATTGCTATAGATACTGCTTAGTTATTATAGATGCATTTAATAGATGGATTGAAGCTATTCCAACTACCAATAATACTGTTATGACTGTTGCGAAGGTATTATTACGGGATATAATTCCCAGGTACGGCCTGCCAGAGATGCTGAGCTCTGACAATGGCCCACATTTTGTGGCTAAAGCAAGCGAAGGGGTGTGTAACAAACTAGCTATCAAGCAACAATTCCACTGTGTACACCACCCACGGGCCGCTGGCTTAGTGGAAAGAGTCAATGGCACTCTGAAGAGTAAATTGGCTAAACTAACAGTGGAGACTGGACTCACTTGGTTGAAGGTCCCACTGTTAGACCTATTCTTCATGAGGGTCACCCCACAGGGGAAAACAGTGTTGTCACCAGCTGAAATCATTTATGGACGGCCCATGAGGACACCCTGTGGACCAAGACCTTGTGTACCATTGTTCCCAGAAAGTCTACCAGGTAAATTGGATATGCATACCCTCGGGGAAGAGATGTGGAAATACATATGCCAACTAAACAAAATTTTCCAAGCATTACATTCACAGGTACAACAGGCTTACAAGGAAGAGAACCACCCCGCAGAGAGGAGTGACTATCCCACCCTAGAACCTGGGAATTTTGTCCTGACCAAGAACTGGGATTGAGGGAAGCTCAGACCTCGGTGGAGAGGACCATATTAGGTGTTACTGACCACTCCACGGCTCTGAGACTGAAGGGGCAATCTCGGTGGATACATCGAACAGACTACAATCGTGTTACTGAAGGAACTGAGTAGAAGGACTCTCTCGGACTAAAGGAAAAGGTATTGGTTGATCGTGGTGTGACGAACCTCTAGGTTTCTTGTCATTTTAAGAGAGAGTGCCTGAGTGACGTCAGCCGCCGGCTTTCTCAGCTCCTGTTTGATTCTTACTGAGAGAGAGGCAGGGGTGGAACTATTTGACTCTGCAGCGTGCTTACACTTGCTCACAGCTTGTGTTTACATAGCTCGCAGTTTGCTTTATTTAAGCAAGGACAGTCAGAGACAGACAGTCAGATGGAGAGAAAGAAAGAAGATGGAAGGTTCGAAACAAAGGACCTAGTGGCCGAAGTTCGCTGTTTGAACTCTCCTGTGCCCACAAGGGTGGGTTGATTATTGATCCAGCAAATACCTGGAAAATACCTGAGGAGGAAGGTAAAGCTGCGTGAGCGCGGGTGACGTCAGTGGTGAGCGCGGGCTTTAAAAAGCGACCCACTTTCAGGAGCGGGCAGCGGAGTGCGCAGGAGCAGAGTGCTGGGCTTTGGCTCAGCGGGCTTCGGCGCAAGAGGACTTCGGCAAGAAGCCTGCTTTTCATTTATTCTGACTAATCTGGGATCAGGTAATGGGGGAGACGGTTAGAGCAGTGGTGTGCTCCGTATGCAGTATGTGGGAGGTCAGGGTCAACACAGTTGTACCTGATGACCACACCTGCAATAGGTACATCCAGCTGCAGCTCCTATCAGACCGAGTTAGGGAATTGGAGCAGGAGCTGGATGAACTACGGATCATTCAGGAGGCAGAGGCAGAGATAGATAAGAGTTATCCGGAGGCAGTCACACCGAAAAGACAGGAGGTAGGCAAATGGGTGACAGTCAAGAGAGGCAGGGGGAGCAGACAGAGAGAGAAGAGCACCCCTGTGGCCATTCCCATCAAAAATAAGTATACCGTTTTGGATACTGTTGGTGGGGATGACCTACCAGGAACAAGCTGCAGTGGTCCTGTCTCTGGCACTGTGGTTGGACCCACGACTAGGAAGGGGAGGAGGGAAGAGAAGAGAGCAGTAGTGATAGGGGATTCTATAGTCAGGGGGGCGGATAGGAGATTTTGTGGGGAAGATTGGGAGTCTCGGATGGTATGTTGCTTCCCTGGTGCCGGGGTCCGAGACATCTCAGATCGGGTACAGGTTATTCTCGAGAGGGAGGGCAAGGATCCAGATGTTGTGGTCCATGTAGGGACCAATGACGTGGGTAGGATGAGTGAGGGGGTCCTGCGTAGGGAGTTCAGGGAGTTAGGTGCGAAGCTGAAGAGCAGGACCTCCAGGGTAACAATCTCAGGATTGCTACCTGTGCCACGTGCGAGTGAGGCAAGGAACAGGAGGATTATAAAGATTAATAAGTGGCTGAGAGGATGGTGCAGGAGGGAGGGCTTCAGGTTTGTGGATAATTGGGCCTTGTTCCAGGGAAGGTGGGATCTGTTCCGAAGGGACGGTTTACACCTGAACTGGAGCGGTACTAACATTCTTGCAGGGAAGTTTGCTACAGCTTCTTGGGGGGGTTTAAACTAAATTTGCAGGGGGCGGGGATCCAGACTGTGAGAGATGATAGCGAGAGGATGAATAAAGGACAGGTGGGGACTACACGGTTCCGGAATATTAAGTGTGTAGTAGAGGGAGGTGGGGCTGATCAAGTGATAAGGAGGACTCGTGTACAGAGGGATGGTCTGATGGAACATGGAGTTAAATGTGTTGCAAGAATAAGTAAATGTAGGAAGGACAACAAAATTCTAGGGGCGTATAGACCGATGGGAGTTCGGGGAACTGGGATAAGCACAATAGGCAGTGATTCAAACAGAGAGAGGAGAAATGGGTTAAAAATTCTATATCTGAATGCACGAAGTGTCAGGAATAAGGCGGATGAGCTTGAAGCCCAGGTGCGAATGGGTAACTATGATGTTGTTGGGATAACGGAGACATGGCTGCAGGGAGATCAGACCTGGGAAATGAATGTACAAGGGTATACGTGCATGTGGTAAAGGTAATGTCGCAGTAGTTATGGGGGATTTCAACTGGGAGAATCAGGTTGGTGCTGGACCACAGGATAGGGAGTTTGTAGAGTGCCTACGGGATGCATTCTTGGAACAGCTTGTACGAGAGCCGACCAGGGACAAGACTATTCTGGATTTAGTGTTATGTAATGAACAGGATTTGATAAGCGATCTCACAGTAAAGGAGCCATTAGGAGGTAGTGATCACAATATGATAAGCTTTTATCTGCAATTTGAGAAAGATAAGGGCAGCTCGGAGGTGTCAGTGTTGCAGATGAACAGGGGAAACTATGGAGCCATGAGGGAGGAGCTGGCCAAAGTTGACTGGACGGATAGACTAGCAGAAAAGACAGTGGAATAGCAATGGCAGGTATTCTTGGGAATAATGCACAAGGTGCAAAATCAGTTCATCCCCCAGAGAAGGAAGGATTCAAAGGGGGGAAAGGGGCCTCAGTGGTTGACAAAGGAAGTCAGAGACTGCATAGCATTAAAAAAAAGGAAATATGACAGAGCTAAGGTGAGTGGGAGGACAGATGATTGGGAAGTTTTTAAGAAACAACAGAACTTAACTAAAAAGACAATACGGGGAGAACAAAATGAGGTACGAATGCAAGCTAGCCAGGAATACAAAGGAAGATAGCAAAAGCTTTTTTAGGTATGTGAAGAGAAAGAAGATAGTTAAGAACAACATTGGGCCCTTGAAGAATGAATTGGGTGAAATTGTTATGGGAAACAGAGAAATGGCAGAAGAATTTAATGAGTACTTCAGATCTGTTTTCACTAAGGAAGACACAAGCAATCTCCCAGATGTATGGATGGGCCAAGGACATAGGGTAACAGAGGAAATGAAACAGATTGACATTCGGAAGGAAACGGTGATGAGAAGACTGATGGGACTGAAGGCTGACAAATCCCCAGGTCCAGATGGTCTGCACCCTAGGGTACTAAAGGAGGTGGCTCTGGAAATTGCGGATGCATTGGTAATCATTTTCCAATGTTCCTTAGATTCAGGATCAGTTCCTGAGGATTGGAGAATGGCTAATGTTATCCCACTTTTTAAGAAAGGAGGGAGGGAGAAAACAGAACTATCGACCTGTCAGCCTGACATCGGTGACGGGAGAGATGCTGGAATCCATTATTAAGGATGAAATAGTGGCATATCTAGATAGCAGTGATAGGATTGGGCCAAGACAGCATGGATTTACCAAGCATAAATCATGCTTGACTAATCTGTTGGAGTTTTTTGAGGATGTAACCAGGAAGTTAGATGGGGGAGATCCAGTGGATGTAGTGTACCTCGATTTTCAGAAGGCATTTGATAAGGTCCCACATAGAAGATTAGTGGGTAAAATCAAAGCTCAGGGCATCGGGGGGAAGGCATTGACATGGATAGAAAACTGGTTGGCAGATAGAAAGCAAAGGGTAGCGGTGAATGGGTGTTTCTCGGAATGGCAGGTGGTGACTAGTGGGGTGCCGCAGGGCTTGGTATTGGGACCACAGCTGTTTACCATTTACGTTAACGATTTGGATGAAGGCATAGAGAATAGCATCAACAAATTTGCTGATAATACTAAGCTGGGTGGCAGTGTGACGTGATGAGGATGTTAGAATTCAGGGTGACTTGGATAGGCTGGGTGAGTGGGCAGATACTTGGCAGATGGAGTTTAATGTGAATAAGTGTGAGGTTATCCACTTTGGGAGTAAGAACAGGAAGGCAGATTATTATCTGAACGGTATAGTTGGGTAAGGGAGTAATACAAAGAGATCTCAGAGTCCTTGTTCATCAGTCACTGAAGGTGAATGAGCAAGTGCAGCAGGCAGTGAAGTAGGCTAATGGAATGTTGGCCTTTATTACAAAGGGAATTGAGTACAAGAGCAAGGAAATCCTCTTGCATTTGTACAGAGCCCTGGTGAGACCACACCTGGAGTATTGTGTACAGTTTTGGTCTCCAGGGTTAAGGAAGGACATCCTGGCTGTAGAGGAAGTGCAGCGTAGATTCATGAGGTTAATTCCTGGGATGTCTGGACTGTCTTACACAGAGATGTTAGAGAGACTGGGCTTGTACACGCTGGAATTCAGGAGATTGAGAGGGGATCTGATTGAAACATATAAGATTATTAAGGGATTGGACAAGATTGAGGCAGGAAATATGTTCCAGATGCTGGGGGAGTCCAGTACCAGAGGGCATGGTTTGAGAATAAGGGGTAGGTCATTTAGGACAGAGTTAAGGAAAAACTTCTTAGTGGAGGCCAATTCTCCGGATGCTTTCAAGAAGGAGCTAGATAGGTATCTTATGGATAGGGGAATCAAGGGATATGGGGAAAAGGCAGGAACCGGGTATTGATAAGGAATTGATCATCCATGATCTCAAAACGGCGGTGCAGGCTCGAAGGGCTGAATGGTCTACTTCTGCACCTATTGTCTATTGCATGTGTGATTGTCACTTTGTTTGATCCACTGGAGTGGATCTTTACATTTGGCAGTATCCTGTGAAGACCACTTGTGCTAACCCTTGCCTGGGGGTGGTAATTCACTTGTACAGGGTACCCCGTGACAAATCACTGTTGGTGATAATTCCTATAATCCATATGGGGATTTTGATGGAGTATCCCGTGGCTACCACTTTTGTTAACTCTTAGCTGGATTCGGGTGTGTTATGTGGTAACCACTTGTGAGAAAGAGATTCTGTGGAAATCACTGTCAGTTATACTTTGCGTGTTGGATCTGGATTGGGAGTACCTTGTGGAATCTACCTGTGTGTTAACCTTTGCCTGGGTGGTAGTTCCCTTTGAAGACGGTACCCCTGTTATCAGCTAGTTTTGGTGATATTTCATATGTGGATTTGGAACGAAGACGGATAAGATCTTCGGCGACTGTTATCCTGTTTTACCACCGTAAAACTTGTGGAATTGGTAGCAATTGCCTACTCTCGACATTCACCTTCGATTACAAATATCTCGCTCTCATCATTTATTCCGTGGATGAGCTGAACTTTCATACTTTACCATCTTAAGACTCTAAGCTTGGTATTCCCTGAGCTCAATGGTTTGGGAGTTATATTTACACATATGTATACATATAACACTGTTAACCATAGAACACTGCAGCACAGTACAGGCTTCTATGTTGTGCCGACCCATATAACCCTTAAAAAAATGTACTAAATCCACACTACCACATATCCCTCTATTTTTCTTTCATCCATGTGCCTGTCCAAGAGGCTCTTAAATAGCCCTAATGTTATAGCCTCCACCACCATCCCTGGCAAGTCATTCCAGGCACCCACAACACTCTGTGCAAAAAATAACTTACCACTGATGTCTCCCCTAGACTTCCCTCCCTTAATTTTGTACATATGCCCTCTGGTATTTGCTATTGCTGCCCTGGGAAACAGATACTGACTATCCACCCTGTCTATGCTTCTCATAATCTTGTAGACCTCTATCGTCCCCACTCATTCTTCTACTCTCCAAAGAGAAAAGTCCCAGCTCTGCTAACCTTGATTCATGACTTGTTCGCCAAACCAGGCAACATCCTGGTAAATCTCCTCTGCACCCTCTCCATAGTGACCACATCCTTCCTATAATGAGGTGACCAGAATTGAACATAACACTCTAAGTGCAGTCTCACCAGAGATTTGTAGAGTTGCAACATGACCTCTCTACTCTTGAACTCAATCCCCCGTTAATGAAGCCTAGCATACCATAGGCCTTCTTAACCACCCTATCAACCTGTGCAGCAACCTTGAGAGATGTATGGATTTGAACCCCAAGGTCCCTTTTGAGTGTTTTGCTTAAGTTGTTATATTATAAGTAGATACAAATAAAGATAGTGGTGTTAACATCAAAACCAGACTCCATGTGTGGTCTATTGCTGCTGGTTCATTTAAATTGTTACAGGTATGTAACAGTGGTGTTTGTGTTTATGTCTTTGAGAGGGATCACCCCAGCATCCGGGGTCCCCATGTTAACACATTTCTGTGTCTCTGTCACACCGATGCCAAACAGGTAGAACTAGAGGCCTGCTGGGTTTGTGCCGAAATTTCACGGCATAGTAAAACTATGATTCCAATGTCAGTAATCCCGCTCAACCAGAGTAAGGAACTCTCAGCCTGGGCTTTCACAAATAACACCCGGGGAAGAGAGATGCGGAACTGGGGTCCAGTCAGAGATGACTGTGGCTGTCAGTGTTTTGAGAGATGGTATCTCAGGTTCCCACCAAACACAACTTCCTAGACTGGGAAACATGCATCCTGGCCATACTTGCAGGTGCCCAGCAGCAGAGAGGAACAACTGAGACTGAGCGATTTTGGATGATCACTTTTCTCTCCTATGGAGTAGCCAGGAATCCACGAAAGATAATCAATTTGGCTACAGCACTTGAGCTGGCCACAATACTGCAGGGGCCCTGACAGAAACGCAGGCCCAAGTAACAGAAATATCCACTGAAATGAATGCAATCCGACAAACAGTCGTACAGAATCGTATGGCTTTAGATTTTATCCTAGCTGAGAAAGGGGGAACCTGTGTTATTATTGACACAGAATGCTGCACCTATATCCCTGATGAGTCTACTAACATGACATCCCTCTCCGAGCACACTGCCAGGGAGATTGACAGCATCAAGAAAGTAGGGCAGGATTTACACAGGTTCACCGAAGGGTCGAAATGGTAGTATTTGAATTCCTGTTTGGTAAAATGTGAGGCATGATATTGCATTATGGCTTAATAGTTGTGCATATCATTGTTATAATTACTGTTGTGTACTGTTTTTATCAATTGTAAGTCAATGCTGTACACGGTTGCTTTCTCTGTGAAAAAATTACTGCTTTGTTGATCATGTAATGATCAAAAGGAGGGAGTGGTAAAGTATGTAAAAGGGTTAACACTTCCTTAAACAATAGCCGCCTGTTCTTCTGAAAGAAATTGCTGATGATCAGCCAATGTACTAAGCCATGCTGAGCCATATTTCTTCTTGAGGGTAGCTAGCTAGGGTTTCTGGATGTTTATCTGAATTGTGCACTCACGTTTAGAGATAGGACAGCTTCAGTCTGTTCTGTGTGTGTAAGCCATTATGACTATTTTGTAATTTATCTTAAGGGGCTGTAATATAGTAAATAACTTTGGCTCCAGCCTGCCTTGTGTGGGGGGTTATCTGGACAGATATTTCTGTGATGTAAGGGGAATTGTTAGTCAGTTAGTGGATTGGGTGGGAACAGTCATAGACTGTTCCTGTTTGAGCGACTAACTGAGTAAGCCCCAGGTGCTTGGAGTAAAGTGTTTGTATTTATACGGTCTCTGAGTGACTTTTTCCAGATTCGACTTCCACAGAATGGGAGTGGTTTTAAAGGGCTGGGCTGCTGGAAGCACATTACCAGATCTGGAGTGATTGCAACTGGATCTGACAGAGGCATAACTGGTTCTTCTGGGCACATTCAGTCTCACACCAACTATTTCCTACCTTCCTTTTACAGGTATGTAATGTCTAAAGGACCAGTGTTTGAGTAAATGAGACTCACCAAACTTTTTCCTGACTGAATCACTGGATTATCTGAGTCAGATGGGTTCTCTCCACTTGATGCTCTCAATCCTCAGGCAGGTTCACTTGTTGATGTTCCACTGTCTTCAGTTGTGGTTTGCTTCCAGTTGGGGTTTTTCTTCCAATAAATCTCTCACCGCAGGTCTAACTTTAACATGAAAGATAATGAAGCACTTTAACAATAGAAAAGAGAACCAAACATTTCTGCTTAATGTTACTAAGAACAAAACTCGCTGAAATTTAAACGTTGAAGGCAGATATAATGATCTCAGTGAACAATCTTTCATTGTCCCTCACTCGTCACAAAACGTTATGGGATAAGAAGGAGCCATCATTCAGTCATGGTAAGACATAAGACACAGGAACAGAATTAGGTGATTCGATCCATCTGGTCTGCCCCACCACTGGGCAGATGAAAACATGGCTGATTTTCATTCCAACACCATATTCCTGCCTTCCTCCTGTAACCCTGAAACTACTTAGCAATCATCAATATATTAATCTCTGTCATAAATATACCCAAATGGCAGTCTCAACCAACCTCTGCGGCAACAAATTCCATAGATCAGACATCTTTTCAACAAAACAATAATTCTCAGTTTTAAAGGGAACAACTTTATTCTGAGACTGTGCTGTCAGATCACAGGCTCTCCATCTAATGGAAACATTCTCTCTGTGTCCACTGTATCCAGACTTTACAGCATTCAGTAGGTTTACTTAACCATACACCCCACTGTCCCTCTGAACTCCACTGAGCACAGGTCCAGAACCATCAAATACTCCTCATACATAAAGCCAGTCATTCCTGAGATTACTCTTCTAAACCTCATTAGCAACAACTGTACTGAACACATTTCCAGGAAGAACAGACGGATTGGTACCAGGATTATGTTACAGGTAAAAGCTGTGTTTTCTTTACTGTTCTACTACCACAGAATGATCCATTTCCATTTCCAGGTTAAAACTGGTCCATTTCAGGAAATATAAACCATTCCAGGGTGAGTGTAATAAAAAGAAACTGGAATTACCAGAAATGCTCAGCAGGTAGGGAACAGCTGTGGGGAGAGGAACAGTCTTTACAAGTCAGGTTAATAACATTTTGTCAGAATGACTTCAAAACATTTTCAGTTTTTAGTGCAGATATCCAGCAACTTGACTTCCACCGAGTGACAGACTTGTGACAGTGGGGGGGGGGGGGGGCAGATTTCCAAACATAGATTGAACACAATACTCATGGTCTCTTTCTACTGTTGTAAACATGAAACAGCCCATTTACTCACAGCCTGTCCCTGTGAGAATGGAATGGGAACTAATCCTCTCCTCAGATTAGCAGTCATTGCTTCCAAAGGAACTCCAGTAACAAACGCTTGATCCCAACAAGAAATACTCATTCAAAACCTCATAAGCCCAAGTAGCACGATCCCCAGGTCCATTCTACCTGGATCAAAAACTGTGATATCCCAGGACCCATCCTCACAGAGTCACACAACTGAATCTGCCACTCACTGACCCTGAGATTCTCACACAATGTCCCTGCATCTCACACTGGGTAGTGCAATCAGGGATTTCCCTACAACCAATATCCAGCTGCTCAAAATTTCTGCTTCATTTCAGAAGGATGACCATCCAGCGCCATCTATGGAAGCACTAACCAATCTCAAAGCCAAAACACCGACAGTTCCATATGCTGGGAATGCCGATCACGGGATTATAGCCCAAGTACCAACTCTTCTAGTACTCTTTGCTGACAGTCACAGTTTGAAAACAATGCACAACAGAACTGGTACCTGATGACCCTCTGGCATTCCAGCTAACAAAAACCAATTCTGGAAATAACTTAGCAAGACCAAAGGTGCAAAAGAACATTTCACAATGAAGACAAGGGTTAGAAGAAAGATTGCTGATATTTAACATTGAGATAGTGGGATATAGGGTGGACCAAGTTTGCCCCAGATGCTTGATACACATCACTGAAGCTGAGGGAGAGAGAGACTGGACAGAGGTTGAACAAGATGGGCTGGGAATGAGCAGATGGAACCAGGTGGGAGAAGGGTTCAAGGACAATCACTGATGATCCTCCAGCAATACAAAGATACTGAATGAATAGTACATACTACTGTATAAAATATTCTAAAATGACAAAGTTTAAACAAACAGCAAGAACTTTGCCATATATACTTTGACCCTCATCAAATTTTTATCAACACACCATAGAAAGTTTCCCATCCGGACACTTCATGCTCTGCATGGTAACAGCTCTGCCCATGACTGTGAGGAACAGCAGAGACCTTTGGATACTAAACAACATATTACAGAAACCATTCTCCCCTCAAAGAACTCTTTCTAGACTCCCTAGTCCCTTGGTAAAGCAGGCATTGAAATCAAAAATAGAAACATAGTATCACAGAAATTTTACAGCACAATACAGGCACTTCGGACCTCAAAGTTGTGCCAAACATGTCCCTACATTAATTGCTAGGCTTACCCATAGCCCTCCATTTTTCAAAGCTCCATGTACCTATCCAAAAGTCTCTTAAAAGACCCTATCGTATCCACCTCCACCACCGTTGCTGGCAGCCCATTCCAAGCACTCACCACTCGCTGAGCAAAAAACTTACCCCTGACATCTCCTCTATACCTACTCCCCAGCACCTTAAACCTGTGTCTTCTTGTGGCAACCATTTCAGCCCTGGGAAAATGCTTCTGACTATTCACACGATCCCCACAATCTGGGATGTTCTCCTTTTTCACCCACCCCAATCAGGGAGAAGACACAACAGCCATAAAGCTCAGGACAAATGCAAGGAGCCTCAGGAAGCGAGGCGAGTTGGGGGAAGTTAACAGGACTCAGTGGCCAACATCAGATCTCCCCAACACAACATGGAGGAAGCATCACCACCCACCTGGGAACTGTGTGCACACACCACGTGATCTTACGTCACAAAGCAGAGGGTGGGGCAGATCTGAGGTAAACAGCCTCACGTGACCTGTCGGCAGGACTTCCATTTCAATTCTGCAGAAAAAGACAGCCTGAGATCCTGGTTTGGAATGTTCAATGCAGATTCAGTGAAGCCGACATATTTTTGATGAGCCCAGATAACTGGAAAATAAACAAGTAACTCGCCCTCAGTTCGGGGCTCATGCCCAACATCGGATCTCCCCGCTCGGGATCGGTCTCAATACTCACCGATGGGAAAGTGATATCTTCGGCCCGCAGACCGCGATCCAGGAAGTGAGGATCCCTCCCGATCCCGCAGACGATCCACTTCAGCACTGAACGGAAAGGAAATCACCATCCATCCAAAGACTGTGAGCATGTGCGCAATGATTGTTACATCATCCAGAGGGAGGGGCCTCAGAAACCGACACGCAGATGCTGCCCATCTGCAGTTAAATGGGAGGGGCAAATGTGAACACATAACCGGTGGAGACTCCTAACCCAAGCAGAGCACCCCAACTAACCTCCCACTCTAGACATCTCACCTATCCCAGAAGTTCTGGGAGTCTCCCACATATTGACAGCGGCTCCCTGATGCCCAGAAATTATATATAATATCCTGGAAACGATCTTTTTGAGAGTGAGCAAGCAAGAGGGAGAGAGACATCCTGATTGGTCTCTCTTTGTGCTAAGTAGACCTATCAGTTTTCTCTGTGGGTGGGCTTTACAGTCGACCTCTCTCTCTCTTTTATTGTCCATCGGTTCTGTTCAGTGTCTCAACCTTGAAGGACTGGTGCCAAACTACAAAAGTTTGCCAGTTGATGAGTTCTAGGGGAAGCTGTCCAAAGCAAAATCAGTGAGCACAGGACAGTTGAGATTCAAAGAGCTCTGCCAGATGATGAAGCAGCTTTTGGTGCTGACAAATTCTGATTGTGAAGTAGAAATTGCACTCAGAATGGCGTGTCACATTAAGACAGAATTCAGAAGTCAGCTGTGTCACAAAACACTTGTGAATCTGATGTCTTGCAAAATTAATAATTTCATTAACACAGAATGCTGTGAGGTTAAAACTTCTGGCAAAATGCTCTAATTTGCCAAGCAAGCCACATCACAGTGTAAGGAAAGTTTGCAAAATAGAAAAGCTCTTTGCATTAGTATTTAGTTATTAGCATTGAGACTGCCTACAAAATACTCTACAAGGAACATATACATATATATATATATATATACACACACACACATATATGTATATATACACACATATATATACACACATATATACATATGTGTAAATAGATTCAATATGTGATCTAATAAATTGTTGTGCTCTTTCATAATCAAATCTCCTGTATGCATACACACTTGGAGGTCGATGGGGGGAGGTGAGGACTTATGGGGTTGTGAGGGGTGGGGGTGGTGGTGCTACCTCCCTGAAATTAGTCTTTGCAGGGTAGGATGTCTGCCACAAACTTGCCCCTCACATCTCCTCTCACCTTAAATGTATTGGACATTTCAACCCCTAGGTAAAGATTTCGTATTTCACTCTATCTATTCCTCTGGCAATCTTATAAACGCCCATCCAGTCTCACCCCAGCCAGCGCCGCTCTGGGGAAAACAAAACAAATTTGTCCAAACTCTCGTTATAGCTCATGCCCTCTAATCCAGGCAGTATCCTGGTAAACCTCTTCCACACCCTCTCCAAAGCCCCGACATCCTTCCGAGAATGGGGGCGACCAGAACTGTATGAAACACTCCAGATGTGGTCTAACTAGTTTTATAAAGCTGCAACGCAAATTCCCGACTTTTGAACTCAATGCTTCAACTAATAAAGACAACCATGCCATTTGCCTTCTTAACCACCCGATCAATCTGTGCAGATCTTTCAGGCAGCGATGAGTCTGAAGATCCCTCTGATCATCGACACTGCTCAGGGTTTTGCATTTAACAGAGTCCTGTCTCCCGACATTCCACTCACCGAGCTGCCAAGGTGATCATCACTAATCAAATCTCACTGCGCTTTCTCAAGTCCAGTAGAATTTGTTGCCAAGTGAGAAAGTACGGGTAGGTACAGGCACAGAGAAACACTGACGTGTAGCAGCATCACAGGCAAGTACATTCAGATAACACACGGAACATAAATATGCAATTCTCTGTCAGTAACAATATAGAAACATGTTTAACGTCATCCTGCTAACAGGACCGGAACAACAGGGGCTGAGCGGCGACTCATCTCAGACGGTTCGGTGTGAAGGTCTCACAACCCGGACCGACCCCGGCAGATTCTGTGAAGGAAGCGAGGCGAGGCCGCCAGTTCGGGAAAGTTCATCCCCTCCCCCTTCAGGTTTCACTGATCACCTTGTGTTTCCTTCTCCCTTCCCCACCCCCACCTTTTATTCTCCAGTCCCGCCGAAGGGTTTCGGCCGGTAACGTCAACTGTACTCTTTTCCTAGCTGCTACCCGGCCTGCTGAGTTCCCCCAGCATTTTGTACGTGTTGCTCGGATTTCCAGCATCTGCAGATTTTCTCTTGTTTGAGTTGGGGAAAGTTTACGGGACATCAGAACTCCGCTCTCGAGACCGGCTCCAGTACTCACCGAAGGGAAATTGTTGGTGTCGCCCGGCAGAGAATAATCCGTCCCCGGCTCCACGCCCCGAAGAGCAAAGACCCTCTTCCGATTCCGATCCCTCCACCGACCCGCTTCCACAAAGAACGAGAGAAACACCGACCATCAAGGACTGAGCTTGCGCGATGTCGTCAGCGCGTCAAACGGGCGGAGCCTCGGAAACAAACCCGCAGATACTGCGGATACGCGGTAAAACGGGTTCAGGTGACGGTGGAGGGTTGCCCATGTGACCCAGTGACTCTGCTCCTCGTCCCTCACACTCTGCCCGACCCATGCTGCATTTCCCCACGTTAATTCATTATTTCCCACATTATTTCATGTTTACGTCAGATACATTTTTAATTTTCCCTCTATATCTTCCCCGTCCCCACCCCTCCACCCTACTGGTTACAGAGTTAGGCATTCCATTCCCACCCCAGACACAAAATTCAGACCCAAACCGGAAATATGCAGGTTTCATTTAAATCAGTTTTGTTTATAAATACTCATTTCTATTCACATTTCTCTGGAGTCTCACTGGACAGGAACTGAAACATCAAGTGAGAAACAGCACGAGGAGACAATTCAGCCCCACTAACTAGCAACAAGATGGCGACTGATCTCCCATCTCAGCCATATCTTTCGGCCCGATCCTCGTTTCCTTGATTCCTTCAGTCCCCACACATCTGCCGGCCTCTGTTTTATGCGAGGAAGGTCACCGAGTCTTCACCGCCCTCTGTAGTGGGGATTTACAGACATTCATCACCCTCGGTGTAGAGACATTTCCCCTCATCTTAATCCCAGACAGTCCACCCCCGTTGTCAGAGACTGGGATTCCTGGTTCAACCGGTAATGATGTTGTGCATTTCATTGTGTTCACCTCTCAGTTCTCGATTCTCTAAATGAAAGATTTTTCTTCATATGATGACACACCACTCCAGGGATCAGTCTGGTGAATCTTCATTGCACTCTCTATAACAAATACGCTCTAACCTCTTTGTTAATCCTCTATGGAATTAATTTACATCTTCTGCAGCCCCGTGTTGCCCCAAACACACACCTCCCCCCCCCCGTCACTATTTCCACCTTCCCACCTCCCCCCTCACCTGGATCCACCTCTCACTCCCCAGCTCTTGCCTCATCTCCACCCCTCACCTCTTTTCTCCGACTATTTCCCGTCCACTCTCAGTCCAGAGGGAGGGTCTCGGCCCGAAATGTTGACGGTCCATTTCCCTCCGCAGATGCTGCCCGACCCACTGAGTTCCTCCGGCAGTTTGTTCTTTGGTCTGTATAACCCGTGTTAGTATGGGGAGCCGGATTTTACACCATATTCCAGGTACAGTCTCAACAAAGCACTATGTACTGATTGCAAAGCTATGAACTTGCATGTGAATAGCCTCCCCTCCCCCAACTCCCACTCTTTCTGCGTCACCAGCAGACTGGGACATTTCACATCTCGCTGCCTCTGCCAGGACATTAAACTGTGAACAACTGTGGTCAGGGACTAATCTCTGGGGTACTCTAAACGCTACCTCCTTCCAGTCTGAGAACGACCACACACACACTACCGGCAGTCTATCGATCTCCAACGAAAAATCCTAATCACCTACTCCTGAGGTTCAGTAGCATTGCTGACTCTGAGTTTACCACCGTCAAATGCCAGGAGGGACACAATAATCAGAAAGTCTCTAGTCGCAGCCGTGTAAATAAAATGTGATCTCAGTGAGTGTGTGGCGCATGCTCAGAATGGGAAGGAGATAGACAAACTGAGCCAGGCCACAGACTGATGAAGGGGAGGAATGATAATTTTGATTCAGAGGGAAGCAGAGAGTTTGATATTGTGCCTGATGCCGGAACTGTGGCCAGTTAGAAGGTGAAGTCTTGTTCCTCCAAATTGTTTTGAACTGTGACTGTTTTCTTTCTGAAGGCACCATGGAGACTAAAATTATCTGAGTTGAAATGTTGTCCTTCACCCACTGACGTGCGTTGTAAACTTTTAAAAGTGCAGAAACTTCTGTACACTTTTTGTGTATGGGAATCTCAAACACAACAGCACGTTGGTTCCACTGTATCTGCCAGTTTACCAGCGCTTGAATACCACCGATCCTTCATTGTGGAGGCGGAGATGCTGGAGAAGACAGCGCCCCACTCGCTACAAGGAGAAACCGAACACGTGTCCATGTCCGTGATCTGATTGGATACATTTCCATGACGTTGCAGCATTGTGACATCATTCACTGGGTCTCATTTTGGAAGGGATTCAGTCGGCCGTTCACTTGCTCCGTGTGGGTGAAGAGAGTCAGTCAGTTAACCCACCTTGTGATGCTCCAGTGATTTGACAATAAATAGAGGCCACATTTCTGTCCGGAGTGAGCAAAGAGTTTTACTCAATCATCCCAGCTGCTGCAACACCAGCAACTTCACATCAGGGAGGAAGTTCAAATCAGCTCTATGTTAAATATTTAACCATCACGGTGACTGAAGGCAGCTGCAGGATCACGAGGGACTGTTACTGTCAGATTCTGCAGTTCTTGTGGCTGCTCATCGCAACCAGGACTGAACCCTGGTCACTGAGCATTGGAGGAGTCTGTTCTGCTGATGTTAGCCTTAAACTGGACTGGTGTTTAATACTGTGGATCTGTGAAAGATAAATCGGTTCTGTATCAAATCCCGTTTCTCAGGTACTTACTGTCTCTACCACACTCACAATTTATACTAATGAGGCCACTCGGCCCATCTTGTCCCTGCCCATGTTTCTGTTCCATATCAGTATTTTAAAATCTATCCCTGCCGCTCCCCCCTCACTCCCTCTGTGATGACAGGTTGCAACTAGTCAAAACTCGGTCAGAGAAAAGATTTCCCTTGAATTTCAAGGAATTATATAAATCTAGAACACATCACAAGCCCTTCAGCCCATAATGTTGTGCCAACCAGAAACTGCCTACAATTACCCTACCGCGTAGCCCTCTAATTTTTTTAGGGTCCATGTAACAATCTAGGAATCTCTTAAAGTACCCTATTGTATCCAACTCCAACACTGTCACCGGCAGTGCATTTCACACACCCACCACACTTTGTGTGGAAAAACTTACCTCTGACATATCCTTTGCAACTTCTTCCAAGCACCTTAAAACCATGCCCCCTCATTTAGCCATTTCAGATGAGCTTACTGTGGTTTTAACGTTCTTCAGAGCTCTGGACTAAGGTGGTTAAACTCCTTCTTCCCTGCTCTTTTCAAAGTTTTGTGTCATTGTCACTCATTTCAAAGGATTGTGCCTCAGACAGCTGGGTTGTTGCAATGCGCCTCCAAACTCTGACAGCAGACTAGAGAGTGAATTTTCAATGGAACAGAGTCAGAAATCAACGAATTGCCAGCCTGAGTCAGGGCTTTGGGGCTCCAGAAAGAGATAGGGCTTAGGATTTACAAGGAGTAGGAAGAAGAGGAATCAGACCAGCAGGATGTGGCTACAAATGAAAGATCCGAAACATTTTGAAACTGGTCGATCGAAAAGCAAAAGGATGGTTAATTTCTGCAAAATACTGGTGGAAATTATCAGATCAGGCAGCAAGTGCAGAGAGGAATAAATAGACAACGTTTAGGCTGACCCCCTTTAGCATGTCTAGACTGAGTACTCCTCTGCTTACCTGCTGCCTGAACTGCAGAGTTCCTCCTGCATTTTGTGTGTGTGCGTTTCTATATTTCCAGCAACAGCAGAATCTCCTGTGTTTCCAAACTGCATTTGTAAGAATGTTCTCCTTCGGCATTAGACATGCGGAAAGGTTGCTGTTATTAAGTACATTGTTTATGGGAGCTGTATTTTTGCGTTAAAAGAGCTGCTGAGTTTTCTACATAATAAAAAACCTGAGGTATAGGCATGGAACCGGAGCTTGCAGAAACTTTTAATGGCACCGTGATTACCCAGAATGCTCTGCGTCACAATTTTCGCCGTCACTGAAGCACCGATTGAATGCGCAGGCGTCAGGACTGCGGGTGCTCCCGAATATCGCGCATGCGCAGTACACAAAAGGCCTCAAGATTTCGGCTCCAGGTAAGGAAGAAATCGTGGCGTGTTCTTTCAGCCCCGAATTCGGGGCAATTGCTCTGGACTCCGGACCACCGTAACCCCGGGACAGTTCTGTTCTTTTCCCTCTCTCTCAGCCCAACGATCCGTACACGAGCCGCGGGGAGCTTCCAGTTGATGAGGGAATGGGAACCGATGGATCTCTCAGACAGAGCTGAGCTCCAGCTATCTGAATGCAAGGATTAGGAACTCGGAGAAAGGGAACAAAATCTTTTACATCACCAATTGAGAAAATCTCCTTTGTTCTACCTCCAATCACAAACAAGAGAAAATGTGCAGACATTGAAAATCCAAGCAACACATCCAAAATGCTGGAGGAACTCAGCATTAGTATTCTTTCCCATAGATGCTGTCCGGCCTGCTGAGTTCCTCCAGCATTTTATGTGTGTTGCTTGTTCTATCTCCTGTTGTTTTGAACTTTTGTACCGGTGAGAACATGTTTTGATCCATTCTGTCTGGGTACATAATGATATCAAATACTTTTGCCCTGGGCAACAAGTATCTTTCACATCACAAAGCTGCCAGACTCCAGTCAGTGCCCTTCACTTCATATTCACTGGCATTGCCAACAATGAGTTCAACACCGTCAGGTGGATGGTTCAGGGGAAATAATTATGTACAATACAGAAACTGGGGTTACCTGTGAGTATTGTGGCGATGCAGAAGTTGCTGGAGAATTTGCAAGTGGGGGGAAGTGGAGTGATACTTGGAAATCTGACTTTTTAAATCATCATTTAGCAAGCAAATCAGATATGGATGGTGTGCAAAAGCTGGAGTGAGAAAATCCTTCATTATCCTCTGCAGTCCTGCTACACAGGCTGTGTGGGAGTGCAGATGAACTCAATCAAACCTAGAGGAGATCAAAGTTCTGATTAACAGTGTTTTGCTAGCTGTTAAAATAAATATCTCTCTATTTAAAATTCAGTGTACACATGTTGTCTGTGGGTAAAAATTGCACAGCACAAGATTTTTCAACACACCGGTCATTACAAATTAGAGGGGACATTGGTGGGAAGGTGGGGAGACCTCCAGTGTCCCTGATGCCCTCACCTACAAATTGTGCATCCAGCTGCAGCTTGTAACCTGCACGTTAGGGAGTTGGAAGTTGAAATGCATGAATTCCAGATCATCCGGGAGTTGGAGGGGGTGATAGATATGACAAGAAGAGAGATGAGTTGCACCCAAGGTGCAGGACACAGGGAACTGCGTGACAGTCAGGAAGGGGATAGAGGTTAAATAGCCGTCACGGAGTACTCTTCTGGCCATCCCCTGTAACAACAGGTAGAACACTTTAGAAACTGTTAAGGTGGGATTACCTCACAGAGGAATGTCAAAGGGGCTGATAGCTGATTTGCTTGTTAGGGAATTAAAACTAACAGAGGATTAAGATCCTGGTGGTAAGGCTTGCTCGTGCTAGTGTGTGCTTGGGGGGGGGGGGGGGGGGGGGGGGGGGGGGGGGGGGGGGGTTAAACTAAAGTGGAGTCAGAATGCCAGAACAGACAGTGGAGAGGGTGAATTGAAATGACTGATACCCTTCGTATACCTGAGGAGTAGAAATCTTTATGTTACTTCTCTATCTAAATGTGCAATGTGTAATATATAGTAATTATAGTAAGGACAGTCAATACAATTGTATTAGCATAAACTAATCAGTCTGATAACTTGGTGGAAGGAGCTGTCCCAGAGCCTGTAGGGCCTGGCTTTTATGTTGTGATACCGTTTCCCGGATGGTGGTAGCTGGAACAGTTTGTGGTTGGGGTGATCCTTCAGGCCTTTTTGCGCAACTGTCTTTGTAAATGTCCTGAATAGTGGAAAGTTCACATCTACATTTAAAAGTACAATTTTGAGGGTACAGAATCTTTATGTTCCTGTTATATTATCAATGGATAATATAACCCGGTTACTTAGTATAATTCATTTGGCACAAAAAAGAGAGGAAATGAGTGTGGCAGTTGCTTTGGATGCAGAAAAAGCATTTGATAGATTGGAATGGGATTTTTTATTTAATAAGGTATTGAAAAATATGAGTTAGGAAAATCTTTTATACAATGGATTAAAACCTTAAATACTAATCCTCAAGCTAAAGTAGTTACAAATGGTCAGATTTCAACACCATTTTGCTTAACAAAGTCAACTGGACAAGGCTGCCCATTATCACCTGCTTTATTTGTATTGGCAATAGAACCATTAGCTGAATTAATTAGAACAGAATTAGACATTGGGGGATTTACAGTTGATCAAGAGGAATATAAGATTAATGTATTTGCTGATGATGTTTTGATTTCTTTAACAAACCCATTGCAATCTTTGCACAGATTATCTTTTAGATTGGAAGAATATGGGAAAGTATCAGGGTATAAAGTAAATTGGGATAAAAGTGAAATTTTATCCCTTACCAAAGGAAATTATAATCAATGTTGATTAGTAACTCAATTTTGATGGTCAATAAATGGGATAAAATATTTAGGTATTAGAGTTGATAATGATGTAAAAAAATTAGATAAACAAAATTATTTTCCATTATTAAAAAAAATAAAAGAGGATCTTGATAAATGGATGATGTTACCAATAACATTAATAGGTAGAGTTAATGCTGTAAAAATGAATATATTTCCTAGATTGCAATATTTATTTCGAACTTTACCAATACAATTTCCTCAGAAGTATTTTCAAGAACTGAATAAATATGTAAGGAAATTTCTTTGGAAAAGAAAGATGTCAAGAATATCATTGGAAAAATTGACATGTAAATTTGATTTAGGAGGGTTACAACTTCCAAATTTTAAAAAATTATTATAAAGCAAATCAACTTTGATTTATTGAGTCTTTTTTTGATGAAGAAAAACCGGCATGGATTTGAATAGAATTAGATAAGATAGGAGAAAACATACCAGAAGATTTTATATATAAATGGGAATCCAAATGGATACGGGGGAAAAAAATCTCCTATATTAAGACACTTGATTGATTTATGGAATAAGGTAAATATGGACAATGAGATAAAGAAATCTCTATTAGCAAAAAGAACTTTAATTCAAAATAGGCTTATTCCTTTTACAATGGATAATAAACTTTTACATAATTGGTTCCAAAAGGGGATTAAATATATAGATGATTGTTTTGAAGGAGGTATATTGATGTCGTTTGATCAATTAAAAAATAAATATAAAATATCAAATAACACTCTTTTCTGTTATTTTCAATTAAAGGCTTATTTACGAGAAAAGTCGGGTCAAACAATGTTGATGCCAAAATCTAGTGAAATAGAAATATTAATTCAAAAAGGAAAAATTAAAAAAATTACATCTTGTATGTATAATTTGATTCAAAAACAGAAAATTAAATCAGGAATTCATAAATCAAGACAAAAATGGGAATCTGATTTGAATGTTAAAATTGATGGAAAAATCTGGTCAAGATTATGTTCTGATAGTATGAGAAATACAATAAATGTTCGACAGATTAATGCAATATAATTTTTTACATCAATTATATATAACACCACAGAAAATAAATAGATTAAATTCAAATATGTCTGACCAATGTTTTCGATGTAATCAAGGAATTGGTACTTTTTTACATTCTACTTGGTCTTGTTTTAAAATTCAACCATTTTGGATAAATCTAAGACTTTTATTGGAACAAATTATTGGAGTACAACTCCCACATAGTCCAGTATTATTTTTATTAGGAGACATTGAAGGGACAATACCGAAACTTAAATTGAATAAGTGTCAGAAAAAATTTATAAAAATTGCATTGGCAGTAGCCAAAAAAGTTATCGCAGTTACTTGGAAATCTGATTTATATTTAACTGATTTAATCTGATTGTTGGAATAATGAAATACATAGTTGTATTCCACTTGAAAAAATTACATACAATCTAAGAAATGAATATGATATATTTTTGAAAATTTGGCTCCCATACCTACAAAAGATAGGATTAAATACATAGGTCCTTTGAAGATAAAATTATAAAGTAATTGGGGAAAGTAAAAATAAATATTAAAATTATATTGAACTCCTGGAGCATGTGGGGATCCTCCGATATCCAGGCAATCTTTCTCTTTTTTTTCTTTCTTTAGATAAGGGTTAAGAGGGGGAGGGTTAAGGGGAGGGTTAATATCATTTTTCTCACTATTTTATCATCACATTTATTCTTTGTAATTTTCTAAAATTTTAATAAATAGAAAAATACAACTTCACGTGGAAAATCTTCAAAAAAGCGAGTGTCTGAATTCAGATACTGAAAAGATTTTTTTTCTCACAAGCTTAATAATACGTTCTTTGTCTCTGAAACGGAGAAAACGCACAACAATATGTCTGTTTTTACCTTGATCCAAAAATTTTAAAGTGCTGATTCTGTGAGCCATTTTGATATCTGAAGGCTGTAAGCAAACCTCTGGAAATAAAGACTGAAGCATTTTTTGCGAAATAATCCAGTGTGTCGGCCAATTCTGATTTCTCTTTTAATCCAACAATTCGAATATTGTTCCGATGTGATCGAGCTTCAAATCAGCAATCGGATCGATGATCCGTTGTTGGGCTTTTTCCAAACGACAGGAAAGGTCTAAAGTACTTCGACTAACTTCTTTAAAATCAAGGCTCAAAGAGTCGACTTTTCCTTCGAATTTCTCTTTTAGTTGAGTTATCTCAATGCTGATATTGCTGATTTGAGATTTTAGTCTCTCTACCCGGGAGTGGGTTCCTCCGAGAATTCGTCAGTTTTCTTGATTTTCCCATTGCCCGGGTCCGTATTTCTTATGGCGCTTCTGAGAGTGGCCATAATTATATCTGATCCGACTGAATAAAGTTGAAATTTCTAAGTATAAATCGGAAAAGGGAGAGATTAAAGACGGACAAGAAGTGGCTGTGTCCGACCTGTCCATAGCTGGGAGGCGGAGTCCCCTAGAGGAACAAATGTGTAGGTAGATCACAGACCGTGCCAAGAAACAAAGGTTGATAGGGTAAGCGATTTTAACTTTCCAAATATTGACTGTGTCTCCCATCCTGCAAAAGGACTAGCTGGGGTAGAATTTGGCAAATGTGTCCTTAATCAGTATGTAGAATTCCCAACATAGAAGTGTGCAATATGCTATTACGGAATGATCGAGGGCTATTGACAGAAATTAGTGTATGGGAACACTTTGTATTTAGTGATCATAATGCCATGAGATTCCAAGTAAATATGGAAAAAGAGAGGTCTGGATCACAGGTTGAGATTCTAAATAGGAGAAAGGTCAATTTGGATGTTAAGAGAAAGGATCTGAGAAGTATGGGCTGGGTCAGGATGTTTTCTGTCAAAGGAGTACTTGGTAAATGGGAGTCCTTCAGCAGTGGAATTTTGAATCTGTGGAGTTTGTATGTGCCTGCAAAATTAAAAGTTGAAAGGTAACTGGTGCAGGGAACCTTGGTTTTCAAAAGATATGGTGGCCCCGGATATTTTATTCCTGTAAATGCTTCAGACTGGTAGGTGCAACCAAGACTCATTAAAGACTACAAATCATAATTCAATGCCCTGAGCTTACCTGATCTTTATTTTAGTTATAACCATATAACGATTACAGCACGGAAACAGGCCATCTCAGCCCTTCTAGTCTGTGCCGAACGCTTACTCTCACTTAGTCCCACTGGCCCGCACTCAGCCCATAACCCTCCATCCCTTTCCTGTCCATATACCTATACAATTTTACTTTAAATGACAATACCGAATGTGCCTCTACCACTTCTACTAGAAGCTCGTTCCACACAGCTACCACTCTCTGAGTAAAGAAGTTCCCCCTCGTGTTACCCCTAAACTTTTGCCCCCGACTCTCAAATCATGTCCTCTTGCTTGAATTTCTCCTACTCAATGGAAAAAGCCTATCCACGTCAACTCAATCTATCCCCCTCCTTATTTTACATACCTCTATCAAGTCCCCCCTCAACCTTCTACTCTCCAAAGAATAAAGACCTAACTTGTTAAACCTTTCCCTGTAACTTAGGTGCTGAAACCCAGGTAACATTCTAGTAAATCTTCTCTGTACTCTCTCTCTATTTTGTTGACATCTTTCCTATAATTCGGTGACCAGAACTGTACACAATACTCCAAATTTGGACTTACTAATGCCTTGTACAACTTTGACATTACATCCCAACTCCTATACTCAATGCTGTGATTTATAAAGGCCAGCATATCAAAAGCTTTCTTCACCACATGACATTCCACCTTCAGGGAACTGTGCACCATTATTCCTAGATCACTCTGTTCTACTGCATTCTTCAATGCCCTACCATTTACCATGTATGACCTATTTGGATTATTCCTACCAAAATGTAGCACCTCACACTTACCAGCATTAAACTCCATCTGCCATTGTTCAGCCCACTCTTCTAACTGGCCTAAATCTCTCTGCATGGTTTGAAAACTTACTTCATTATCCACAATGCCACCTACCTTAGTATCATCTGCATACTTACTAATCCAATTTACCACCCCATCATCCAGATCATTAGTGTATATGACAAACAACATTGGACCCAATGCAGATCCCTGAAGCACACCACTAGTCACCGGCCTCCAACCTGACACAGTTATCCACCACTACTGTCTGGCATCTCCCATCCAGTCACTGTTGAATCCATTTTACTACTTCAATATTGATACCTAACGATTAAACCTTCTTAACTAACCTCCCGTGTGGGACATTGTCAGAGGCCTTACTGAAGTCCATATAGACAACATCCACTGCTTTACCCTCGTCAACTTTCCTCGTAACCTCTTCAAATAATTCAATAAGATTTGTCAAATATGACCTTCCACGCTCAAATCCATGCTGACTATTCCTAATCAGACCCTGTCTATCCAGATAATTATATATACCATCTCTAAGAATACTTTCGATTAAATTACCCACCACTGACATCAAACTGACAAGTCTATAATTGCTAGGTTTACTCTTAGAACCCTTTTTAAACAATGGAACCACATGAGCAATACGCCAATCCTCCGGCACCATCCCCGTTTCTAATGACATTTGAAATATTTCTGTCAGAGCCCCTACTGTTTCTACACTAACTTCCCTCAACGTCCTAGGGAATATCCTGTCAGGACCCGGAGATTGTTGTCTTCTGTTGGTTTCTAAAACTTTCCAATCATTTTTGTTCTATTATTTACCCTCTCTTTGGCATTTATGTTGGCTTTGGCTTCTCATTTCAGTCATGGTTGTGTCCTCCTGCCTTTCCAATGCTTCCACTTCTTTGGGATGTATCGATCACTCAGCTCCCGAATTGATCCAAGAAACTCCAGCCATTACTGCTCCATCGTCATTCCTACCAGTCTCCCCTTCCAATCAAGTTTGGCCAGCTTCTCTGTCAGGGACATGGAGAAGTTCCATGCAACAGGCCATTTGGCCCATCCAGACAATGCTGAAGATTTTTAAACTCTCTGATGCAACATCCTACACTGGGATCACAGCCCTCCATACCCCTACCATCCAGCTACCCATCCAAACTTCTCTTAAATGCTGAAATTGAGCTGGCAGGAACCATTTGTGCTGGCATCTCATTCCACACTCTCACAACCATTTCAGTGAAGGGTTTTTCCACATGTTCCCCTTGAATTTTCACATTCCCCACTTCCGCATGACCTCTGGTTATCATCACATCCAACCTCAGTGGAAACAATTGCTTGCTTTTACCCTATCTGTACCCTCACAATTGTGTATGCTTTGAACAAATCCTCAAAGCAATGTATAATTTCCTTGATTATGTTTAGAACCGTTTTTAGGTGTATAAGATGATGAGGGGCATTGATCATGTGGATAGGCAGAGGCTTTTTCCCAGGGCTGAAGTGGCTAACACGAGGGGACAGAATTTTAGGTTGCTTGAAAATGTGTGCCAAGGGGATGTCGGGGGTAAGTTTTTCACACAGAGAGTGGTGGGTGTGTGGAATGCACTGCCAGCAGCGGGGGTGGAAGCGAATACAATAGGGTCTTTTATGACACCCTTAGACAGGTACTCGGAGCTTAGAAAAATAGAGGTCTATGCGTTGGGGAAATTCCAGGCAGTTTCCAGAGTAGGTTACATGGTTGGCACAACTTTGTGGGCTGAAGGGCCTGTGATATGTTGGAGACTTCTATGTTCTATGTTAAACAGCGAAACATAGAAAACCTACAGCCTTTGGCCCACAAAGTTGTGCCGTACATGTGCCTAACTTAGAAATTACTAGGCTTATCTATAGCCCACTATTTCACTAAGCTCCATGTACCGATCTAAAAGCCTCTTAATATACCCTATCGTATTCTGGAATCGTATCGTATCCTCCACCACTGTTGTCGCACACACTCACCACTCTCTGAGTAAAAAACTTACCGCTGACATCGCCTCTGTACCGATTCCACAGCATCTTAAACCTGTGTCCTCTTGTGGCAGCTATTTCAGACCTGGCAAAAAGCCTCTGACTATCCACATGATGAATGCCTCTCATCATCTTGTACAACTCTATCAGGTCACCTCTCATCCTCCTTCGCTCCAAGGAGAAAAGGCCGAGTTCACTCAACCTGTTCTTGTAAGGCTTGTTCCCCAATCCTGGCAACATCCTTGTAAATCTCCTCTGCACCCTTTGTATGGCTTCAACATCCTTCCTGTAGTGAGGCGACCAGAACTGAGCACAGTACACCAAGTGGGGTCTGACCAGGGTGCTATATAGCTGCAACATTGCCTCTTGGCTCCCAAATTCAGTTCCATGATTGATGAAGGCCAATACACCATACACCTTCTTAACCACACAGTCAACCTGCGCAGCTGCTTTGAGTGTCCTATGGACACGGACCCCAAGATCCCTCTGATCCTTCACACTGCCAAGGGTTTTACCATTAATACTATTTTCTGCCATCATATTTGACTTGACAAAATAAACCACTTCACACTTCTCTGAGTTGAACTCCATCTGTCACTTCTCAGCCCAGTTTCGCATCCTATCAATGTCGCACTGTAACCTCTGACAGCCCTCCACACTATCCATAACACCTCCAACCTTTGTGTCATCAACAAACTTACTAACCCATCCCTCCACTTCCTCATCCAGGTTATTTATAAAAATCACAAAGAGTAGCGGTCCCAGAACAGATCCCCAAGGCTCTGCCTTGTGTCATTCATTGAAACAACATTGGCTGTTCTCCAATCCTTTTGTACATCCCCCCATCACCAAGGATAATTTAGTTATCTCTGCTAGGGATCCCGACAATTTCTGCACTTGCCTCCTGTAGGGTCCGAGGGAGCACCTTGTCAAGCCCTGGAAATTTATCCACTCTCATCTGCCTCAGGACAGTAAACATCTCCTGTTCTTTAATTTGTACAGGGACCAGGATTTTAATGCTGCTTTTCCAAACATACCCATAGACCCTGTGTCCATCTCCTGAGTAAATAGAGGTAAAAAAAATAAAGATCTTCTCCATCTGCTTTGGTTCCACACGTGGGTTGCCATTCCGGTCTTCCAGATTGCCTTGCAATCCTTCTGCTCTTACTCTATATCTGGAATCCCTGAGGATTATCCTCCATCTTTTCTGCGAGGGGTATCTCATGCCTTCTTTTAGCCATCCTGATTTATTTCTTATGTGTTCTCTTGCATTTCTTATACTCCGTAAGAACCTGTCTGCCTATCCCTGTTGTGCAACCCCATTTTGTCCTTCACCAGGGTCTCAAAATCTCTTGAAATCCAAGGTTCCCTACAGTTTCTATCTGTATCTTTTATTCTGACAAGCACATACACACTTTGTACTTTCAGAATTTCACTTTGAAGGCCTCTCATTTACCAAACACACCTTTGTCATAAAGCAGCCTGTCCCAATCCACAGTTGCCAGATCCTAGTATCTTAATTCCAGGTGTTGATCCATGCCCTGAACACATCCACCTTTCCTATCATGCTCCTTGCATTGAGATATACAGGGCTCAGCACATTCACTGCACCATGCTCAACGTTTTCCATTCCTGACCTTGTCTGAGGTCTGAACAACACCTGTCTCCACAACACCTCCACTATCTGTTCTGTTATTCAGGCATCCATTCCCCCTGAGACGTTAGTTTAACCCCCCTTACCCCCACCCCCCACCATGCAGCTCTATAACCCCTTTGGTTTTCATCTCCCAGATCAATAAAAAGGAGGTGCATACCAGGTTCAGGCAGATAGGAACAAATGGGGTACTTATGAAGTACAGTGAATTCAAGTGAACACTTATGAAGAAATAAAAGAAGGCAAAGAAAAAAGAGTTTGCCCCAGCAGAGAAGATGAAGGAGAATCCTCAGGGATTCTGCAGATATGTTCAGAGCAAAAAAATTGCAAGGGAAAAAATAAATACTCTGGAAGATCAGAATGGTAATCCATATGAAGAGACAAAATATATGGGGGATATTTTAAATATTATCTTTGCATCTGTATTTACTCAGGAGTTGGTCACAGAGTCTATAGAAGTGAGGCAAAGCAGCATCAACTTCATGGACCTTGTACAGTTTACAGAGGTGGAGGTGTTTGCCGTCTGAAGGTAAATTGCCATGGATAAATCCCCAGGGCCTGACAAGTTGTTACCTGGGACCCTGTGGAAGTCAAGTGCAGAAATTGTCAGGGCCCAAACACAGATATTTAAATCATCCTTAGTGACAGGTGAGGTACTGGAGGATTGGAGGACAACCAATGATGATCCGCTGTTCAAGAAAAGCTCTAAAAATAAACTAAGAAATTGTACTTTGGTGAGATTGACATCAGTAGGGGGGAAAGTTATTGGAATGTGTGTGCAGGAACTGGATATGCAAGTATTTAGATAGATGTGGACTGATTAAGGACAGCCAGCATTGCTTTGTGCAAGGTAGGTCATGTCTAACCAATCTTACAGAGTCTCTCGAGGAAGTTATCAGGAAAGTTTATGAAGAAAAGGCGGTGGATGTTGTCTACATCGACTTTAGCAAAGCATTTGACAAAGCTTCATATGGGAGGTGGGTCAAGAAGGTTAAGTCACTCAACGTTCAAGATGAGATAGTAAATTGGATCTGACACTGTCTTTGGGAGAAGCTAGAGTGTGGTAGCAGATGATTGCCTCTCTGACTGGTGTGCCACAGGGATCAGTACTGGATCTAGTGTTGTTTGTCATCTATATCAGTAATCTGGATGTTAACATGGTCAGCTGGATCAGCAAATTTGTGGATGAAACCAAGATTGGGATGTAGTGGACAATGAGGAAGGCTACCATGGCTTGCTGATCTGGACCAGCTGGAAAAATGGGTTGAGAAATGGAAAATGGAATTTAATGCAGACAAGTGTGAGGTGTTTTACTTTGGTAGGACCTTCTTACACAGTGACTGGTTGGGCATGGAGGAGTGTTGTAGAGGAAAGGGATCTGGGAATACAGGTCTATATTTCACTGAAAGTGGTGTCACAGTTCGACAGGGACGGAAGGAAAGATTTTGGCACATTGACCTTTGTAAACCAAAGTACTGAGTACAGGAGATGGATGTTATGCTGACATTGTACAAGACATTGGTGAGACCTAGTTTGGAGTATTGTGTGCAGTTTTGGTCTCCAATCTACATGAAAGATGTAAAAGAGGTTGAAAAAGTTCAGAGAAAATTCGCAAAGGTGTTGCCAGGTCTAGAGGAGATGGGTTAGAAGGAAAGATTGAACAGGGCAGGACTTTAGTTCTTGGAATGGAGAAGATTAAGGGGAGATTTGATGGAGGTGTACCAACATTATGAAGGATCTAGATAAGGTAAATGCAGCCTGGCTTTTACCACTGAGATGGTGTGGGACTACAACCAGAGACCATGGGTTAAGGGTGAAAGGTGAAATGTTAAGGGGAACAAGAGGGGAAACTTCTTCCCGCAGACAGTTATCCAGGTGAGGAATGAGCAGCCAGCGCAAGTGGTGCATGCGAGCTCAATTTCAGCATTTAAGAGTTTTGTATAGGTACCTGGATGTTAAGGGTATGGGAGTAGCCAGATTAAATAGTTCAACACAGACTAGATGGGCCAAAGGGCCTGTTTCTGTTGTACTTTTCCATGACTGTGACAAGAACATGAAATAATACTGATATTCATTCAATTCCTCTTAACTGCTGTGGAGACCAACCATTCATCTGGGCAGGGCATGTTAACATTGATTTAAAACTGGCACTTTACATTAACAGAACATGAAAGACATTCTCAGCTGAACGTCAACAAAGGCTATTTCTGTGAGAGTGTTTCAGTTACTGTGGGGCCAGGCACCCATGCAGCTCAGTGGGAACAGGGAATAATACCAATGGAGAGAGTCAAACTGAGCCAGGTCACAGATTGGAGATGGCAGAAATGCCCGATTCTTGTAGAGACAGGAAGAGCATCAGAGAGATTGATGGTCATTCCAGATCCCATCACCGTGCCCAGTCGGAAGATGATTTTTCTCTCCAACTTGGGTGAAACTTCACTGTAATAGTGTGATACCAGATCACACCTTGACAACTCAAGAAATCTCATCTGAAATGTTGTCCTACACCCATTGATGGATTTTATAAATCTTTTTTCAGGTTAACAACAACAAGGAATTTATCTGTGGGAATCTTGAACACTGTTTTGCTGTCTCTGTCCATGTATTTAAGAAGTGGAGTGAGGGATTCACTCAATCATCCTTCCTGCTCAGACTGTGGGGAGGGATTCCCTCAATCATCTGACAGACTGGCACACCTGTGATTTTATACATGGGAGAGGCTGCTCACCTTTTCAGACTGTGGGGATTCAATGTCATCTCATGAAGGTACATCAGCAAGTTCACACTGGGACAAGTCCATTCACCTGTTCTGTAGGTGAGAAGGGATTCAGTCAGTCATCCCACCCGTGGACACACCAGTCAGTTCACACTGGGCAGAGGCTGATCATCTGCTGAATTTGTGGGGAAGGATTCACTCGGTCATGTGACCTAATGACACACCAGCGAGTTCACACTGGGGAGCGGCCGTTCACCTGCTCAGGCTGTGGGAAGGGATTCATTTCCTCATCTCAACTGAAGGGACATCAACGAATTCACACTGGAGAGAGGCCGTTCACCTGCTCAGACTGTGGAAAGGGATTCATTTGGTCATCCCAACTGAAGGTACATCAGAGAGTTCACACTGGAGAGAGGCCATTCATCTGCTCAGTTTGTGATAAGGGATTCATTTTGTCATCTCACCTACTGAGACACCAGTCAGTTCACACTGGAGTGTGGCCATTCACCTGCTCGGTCTGTGGGAAAGGATTCACTTCGTCATGTCACCTACGGAAACACCAGTCAGTTCATTCTGGAGAGAGGCCATTTGCCTGCTCAGACTGTGGGAAGAGATTCACTCGGTCATCTGAACTGAAGGTACATCAGCGAGTTCACACCCGGGAGAGGCCGTTTGCCTGCTCAGACTGTGGGAAGGGATTCACTTTGTCATCTCAGCTACTGAGACACCAGTCAGTTCACACTGGGGAGTGGCCATTCATCTGCTCAGTCTGTGGGAAGGGATTCATTGAATCATCCTCCCTACAGGGACACCAGTCATTTCACACTGGGAAGTGGCGGTTCACCTGCTCAGACTGTGGGAAGGGATTCAATCGGTTATCTCACCTACTGCGACACCAGTCTGTTCACAGTGGGGAGAGGCCGTTCACCTGCTCAGAGTGTGGGAAAGGATTCAGTCAGTATTCCAACCTACAAGCACACTGGTCTGTTCACACTGGAGAGCGGGCATTCACCTGCTCAGACTGTGGGAAAGGATTCACTTCGTCATCTAAACTGAAGGTACATCAGCGAGTTCACACAGGGGAGAGGCCATTCACCTGCTCAAACTGCGGGAAGGGATTCACACAGTTAGCTAGCCTACAAGTACACCAGTCAGTTCACACTGGAGAGAGGCCGTTCACCTGCTCAGAGTGTGGGAAGGGATTTACTCTGTCATCTCAACTGAAGGTACATCAGCGAGTTCACACCGGAGAGTGGCCATTCACCTGCTCCGACTGCGGGAAGGGATTCCCTCAGTCATGTCAACTGAAGGTACATCAGAGAATTCACACTGGAGTGAGGCCGTTCACCTGTTCAGACTGTGGGAAGGGATTCACTTTGTCATTTCAACTGAAGGTACATCAGAGAGTTCACACCGGAGAGAGGCCGTTCACCTGTTCAGACTGTGGAAAGGGATTCACTGAATCATCTCAACTGAAGGTACATCAGAGAGTTCACACTGGAGAGAGGCCGTTCACTTGCTCAGACTGTGGGAAGGGATTCTCTCTGTCATCTCGTCTACTGACACACCAGTCAGTTCACACCGGGGAGAGGCCGTTCACCTGCTCAGTGTGTGGGAAGGGATTCACTCGGTCCACTGACCTACAGAGACACCAGCGAGTTCACACCGGGTAGAGGCCGTTCACCTGCTGTGATTGTGGGAACCGAATCACTGAGTCAACTAACCTTGTGTAACTCTCGCTTTGGCTAGCAGCTTATTATAGGGGGTGATAGCCCTACAGGCCGGCCAAAAAGAAATCTCGTTTGGGTGGATGCTGTGTGATGTATCCCCTGTTACAGATCAGTACCCCGAAATAACAAACAATACACAATATGTGATTAAACAATTGAGCTTTAGAATGCTTACTTTGACCATAGGGTTAGTTGAGAAAATAAAGAAAGATAAAGGGCCCACTCTCTCCATTCACGTCTTCGCATCTCTCCGTAGAAAAAGAGCACGAAAATCTCTCTTCCAGATTCACAAGAAAGAACATTTCTGTCATTGGATAGCCCTGCACTCCAAAACCCTGTTATCTCTCGTTGTAACCTAAACATTGCTGTTACAGAGAAACCATTACCTCAACAGTGAAACATCACAGAGAGGCCATTATGTGAGCAGTGAAACCTTACAGCATGTTACACATATGACATTCTCGCAGGTTCATACTGGGAGAAGGTTTCAATAAACTGCATGCTGGATATTTGTCCATCACCGTTGCTGAATGCAATTATTGCTGCTGCTCACCACACCCAGTTCTGCACCCTGGTCACTGGGCATGGGAGGAGTTTCTTCTGCATATTCACCTTTAATGGTTCTGGAGTTTGATATTCTGCAGAAGTGACAAATAAATCAATTCTATTTTGAACTTTGTCTTTGGTACTTAGTGAGTTCATAACACAACTAGTGTACAGTAGAGAGTCAGCTCAGGCCAGTTGGACCCTGCCAGGGATTCTGTTCCACGATAGGGCTTTTGAATCCTCCCCTTTTTTTCACTTCCCGCTCCCCCTGTGGGATAGGTTCCAGTCACCACTCTGTGGGTGAAGAGGTTTCCCTTAAATTTTCTGTAGACTGAAGAAGTCAAGCTGACTGCAGTTCTGTCTGAGATGTTCTTTGACCCTCAAATCTCTGGGCTGAGGAAGAATGACATTGGGATCTAATCCCCTTATTCAGGGATCATTTCCACATTATGAGTCATTTTCCCTGCTTCTAAAGGGTTATTAGAAAGCACCACTGTCCTCTAAACACTGAAAGCAGAATGGGAAACCATTACTTGGATGTTCAA
The DNA here is from genome assembly GCF_048418815.1 of Hemitrygon akajei. Classification (NCBI taxonomy): domain Eukaryota; kingdom Metazoa; phylum Chordata; class Chondrichthyes; order Myliobatiformes; family Dasyatidae; genus Hemitrygon; species Hemitrygon akajei. The sequence continues at coordinate 4,257,843 of NW_027331959.1, read as the reverse complement.
CGGAGCAGGGTCAGATACCAGAGGCGGGTCAGCACAGGGCAGAGTTTGGGGCTCTGGTCATTGGTCTGGGTAAGAATGGATGATGAGGAGAAGGGAATCAGCAGCAGGGCGTGACAACGAATGACAGACTAGCAACATTTGGATGATAATCGGCAGAGAAAATAATTCGCTTGTCTGACTGATGACACAAACAATGCCTGTAGTGAGGTGCCCCATTGGTCGAGGCACGTGTGTGTGTTGAGAATGGTTATATCGATTGAGGGAGTTGTTCCTGCTTGTTTATCCTGTTATATCTGGATGTTTATTTTAGATTATCCTATCTGCAATGATGTATTGATTATCATATTAATTGTGAGATTCTGTCCCTAACTGGATCAGGCTTGAATTTATGGTGCCTTAATGAAGTTACTGTGGTCATTCATGAGTTTGTATTTTAAAGAAAGATTTTGGTGAATGATATTTGCCACTTGATTGTACCTGCATAAGTAATCAGAATGAGTTAAACTGCTGCAGAATCCCAGAATGTGTTGGATTGTGTCTGGTTTCTCTGCATTTCCTGCTTGTATTGCCTTGTTTGTTTGTATTGTATGTATTTTTTTTTCTTTTTTGTTCATCATCTTGTCCTGTATTTCTGCAAGGAACCCCTCTGTTTCTGGGATGAGGTCTCCAAATCTCAGTCAGGTGTTCGATGCTTCCTTGTCAACATCTGGTCTGCTCAGATCGTTGGGATGTCTCCCATGGAGGGTCACAGTCATTGCACTGGTTAATGCTTTCTTCCCTATAAATGATTTATGTTTCTGAGTTAGCCTCTCATTTAAGTTTGCTGGTCTGTATTTCTTATCACAATTGCATTTACACACATGGAGCGTTCAATAATGTTTATTTTTGATAAAAAAAATATATACTTAGAAGTTGTATCTGACTGTTGTGTGATTTTTTTTTCATGTCTGTTATTCCTCTTCCTCCTCCTGTCCAAAGTAATGTCAATCTAAGTGGGTTTGAGTGTAAATAGTTTTTTCTAAAGTTGTCATTTCAGTTCTTATTTATCTTTGTAAATTTTACTGATTGAAATGGGACCAAGGTATCTTCATTAAAAAAAAGTCACTGTCAGTATTGATGAAAGAGTTTATTGCCTTTATTGTTTTTATTAACTATTGAGCTCTGCTTGGCAGGTAGTGAGATTCTGTGGCTCTGTTGGTAAAATAAGTAAAATCATTAGAAAGAGGTGGCATAGGGTTGGAATGTGTAGCATCTCTGTGGGTAGAATTAGAGAACAGCAAATGTAAAAAAAATTCCCTGATGGGAATTGTACAGAGACCTCCTAACAGTAGTAAGTATGTGGTCCACAAGTTACAATGGGAGATAGAAAATGCTTGTCAAAAGGGCAATGTTGCAGTAGTCATGGGGGATTGTCGTGCAGGTGATTGGGAAAATTAGGATGGTGTTCTGGACTGAAGAGGAGTAATTCCTAGATGCCTACAAGATGCTTTTATAAAGCAGCTCATGTTTGAGACAACTTGGGGAATCAACTATTCTGGATTGGGTATTGTAATGAACTGTGTCAGAAACGAGCCACGCTCACGAATAATGGCTTCAAGACAAATTCAAGGAAACAAATTTTATTAACAGTTCTGCAGAGCTGGGCCCCTTCAGAGAAGGGAACCCTGAACCTTACAGGGCAGCAGGTTTTATCCTTCTTCCTTACCCCTCCCCTCCCTGACTCGGGAGGTACACAGTGTTTTCCCATTCCATATTTGGAGTTGTTTTTTTACACGTTTCTGTAAAACAATAGTCCATATCTCAGGACTTCAATGATTCCACAAACAGTTAATTTTGTCAAGGCTTCTGCATTCATAATTAGATCACACTTGTTTACAGACTTTAACCCAGACATAATTAAATCACAGTTGTCCCTAGACATAATTAAATCACATTTGTCCTTTGACTTTAACCCGGACCTGTCAGAAACGCACATCTTAATTTTGAATCTTACAATACCACCCTTTTTCTTTTTAAGATGTGCGTTTCAGCTAGCATTCTCTCACTCCCAGGGGGCCCACCTTCTTCTTTAATAGCATAAGTTTTAGCTCGTTTGTCCCATGATGGGGTATCGCTACTGCCTGGAGCTGGGACATGTTACGCCTGACCAGTGCCTGTATACAAGGAATCAAGCACGGCAGGATCAAGAGAATCATTGACCCCCGCCTGCTACGAGGAGAGCGGTACGCCACCAGCTCCCTCCTAGTAGCCCGTCTAGCCAACTCATGTTCCCCAGGGATCTCCAGGTTTGTACTGGCACGTGGGCCAGCTTCCGAATTTTGTCGGATATTTTTAACACGGCCTTTCCACTGTCGTCTGTCTTAAGGCAACAGTTTGTAAGATTGAACTTCTCACATACCCCGCCTTCAGAGGCCAATAGGTAATTCACAGCCAGCCTGTTCTGGTATATTGCTGTTCGCATCTGGCTCTGCTGTTTTGCCAACAGCTCCAATGCCAGTGCCGTTTGATTGGTTATCACTTCCACCACCGCCTGCAGTCTAATAATTCGGTTTAACATGTAGACAGGAGTGTGATACCCCCACGACCCATCCTGGGCCCAGGTCGCTGGCCCATAGTATTCAATGATGCGAGCCGGTGGCCACTCATCACCCCACTCGCCCACCTTTATCTCCCGTGTTTCTCTCCTTAATGAATTAAACAGCTTAATTCCCAGCTTCCGGTCACCCTCCTGATGCAGAAGGAAGAACTCCGGTCTTTCCTGGGACAGCTGAGACTTCTCATGGTCCCCCCCTGTCCCATGTATCCTTTATTATAGACTTGGTAATAAGGTTTACTATTCTCCCAACATGTTTCTCTCTTGCTTAGATCATAGCATCGATCATTCACATGCGAGTGGGACACAAATGATCCTGGGAACACCCTCTGCCCCACTCGTACCACGGTTCTGCACTTGTCACATTTCCCTTCAATTTCCCCGACATATAGAATCAAATATATTACAGTCAATAATGTTACAGTCCACATAGAGTTCATTTTTTGCTGCCTTTTTAGCCTCACCACCATCGGTTCTTCACCGGGAACACAGGTCCACTCAGTGTGGCTTTCGGGCTTCACCGGTCCTTTTACCCTGGATGCGTGTGTCCACCCTTTTTCTTTTGTCCGTACAGCCGCCTCTGTTAGCAGGACCTGGAAAGGGCCTTCCCACTGTGGCTGTAACTTCTCCGGCTTCCAGGTCCTTACCAGAACCCAATCTCCAGGCACGATCTGATGTAAAGCAAAGTCGAGCGGCGGATTCTGGGCCAAGAGACCCTTTTTCCGTAGTTCTGCAAAGGAACGGGACAGTGCCAGTAAATAGTCCCTTACAAAGATATCACCCCCTTGTAGCGTGGGGTACACTTCCACCTTATTCCAATACGGAAGTCCGAACAACATCTCATATGGGGATATTCCTATGTCCTTGCGGGGCGCTGTTCGTATTTTTAAAAGGGCAATAGGGAGACACTTAGTCCATGGTAGTTTGGTTTCTAACATCAACTTGGTCAGTTGTGCCTTTAGGGTACTGTTCATTCATTCTACTCTTCCCGAACTCTGGGGATGCCACGGGGTATGGTACTTCCATTCGATATCAAGTGCATCGCAAATTAACTGGTGCGTATCTCCTTCTTGGTACGTGGTAGTGACATTCCCGTTATTCCAGCTATCCTTTCTGGGGTAATGCATCGCTGTCCTTTACTGACCCGGTGTCCCAGGTACCTTACTTCCTTTTCTACAAATTGTAACTTTTTCTTTGAGACCCGTAGCCTCTGCTTCCCCAGGAAGTTCAGTAGTCTGATGGTGTCTTCCTGCACCCCTTCCTGTGTTGGCCCGGATAGTAATAGATCGTCCACATACTGTAGCAGTTGGCTCTCTAGAGCACATTGGAATTCTGCTAGTACTTGCTCCAAGACCTGCCCAAATAGGTTAGGTGATTCGGTGAACCCCTGTGGCAGGACCGTCCACCGGAGTTGTCTTTTCCGCCCCGTCGTAGGATTTTCCCATTCGAACGCAAACATGTCACGACTGCTCTCTTCTAGCGGGCAACTCCAGAAGGCGTCTTTTAGATCTATTACACTGAACCATTCATGGTCAGGGGAGATCTTACTCATCAGTGTGTAAGGGTTGGGCACTACTGGGTATCGGGTTTGGACAACTGCATTTAGACCCCGCAGGTCTTGTACCATCCGATAAGTCCCATCTGGCTTGCGCACCGGGAGTATTGGGGTATTATACGGTGACATACATTCCTCCAGTAGTCCGTCAGCGATCAGTCCTTCAATCACCGGCTGCAGCCCTTTTCTTCCTTCCATTGAAATAGGGTACTGTTTTCTCCGTACTGGCGAACTGTTAGGTAATAGTGAGATTTGCAAGGGGGGACGTTCAAACCCCCCCCCCCGGTTCCCTTCCTGGTACCATACCTCCGGGCTTATTTTCCTATCGTCTTCTTCCCTGAGGGCAAACAGCTGTACCATTATCTTCCCGTTCCTGGGCACAGTCCCGATGCCTAGCCTGACTTGCAGATCCCGCCCGAGCAGGTTGAATCTCGCAGAGGGTAACACAAGTAGGTCCTGTCCCGTTACCCTATCCTCATGTTCAACTTTCACGTTTTCTATAACAGGTACTTGTATTATTTTGCCTCCAATACCGGATACTCCCATTACCTTTGTTCCGGTTCGGGCGCCGGGAGGTATCTGGATTATGCTAGATCTTTCGGCACCCGAATCTACCGTAAAGGTTGTATCTGACCCTTGGGGGCCTACTTTTAAATTTACCAGGGGTTCCTGCCGATGATTCATCCCCAAGGGGTGGAACCCCCGACCTCCCTAGTCTTCATCTTCCATCATAGCGTACGAGCGCACTTCCCGTCGGTATCTGGGGCACTCGCGCCTGAAGTGTCCTTCTTTGTTGCAGTGAAAACATCTTAAAGCCTTCCTTAGCCCTCCTCCTTGCTCCTGGCTACTACCTCGATCCAACCATGGTCCCCGTCTCCCTCTCTGCGGTTACTTGTCGCACTGTCTGGACCATTATCCTTGCAGTCTTCTGCTTCTCTTCATCCCTTCTTACAAACACTTTCTGTGCCTCCCTAAGTTGTTCACTTAAGGGTTTAGTATTCCAATCTTCTAGTTTTTCCAGTTTTTTTTCTGGCCATGCTTTCGATACAAATTCAACACGAATCAGCTGTTGGCCAACCTCCGTCTCAGGGTCTTCGATTTGCGGAGCGGTAGGGGGCACATATGGGGCGGCAGGTGGTCGAGCACATCCCATGTATTCTTTTTCTGTCCCCCTTCATTTATCATTTACAATTTATAACTATTTGTCGTTGGTAACCAGCATAGGGCATAATCACTTTCTTCGGGTTTAACGTTAGGTTTTGAATTCACGTACAGATTAAGGGCTTGTTGTGCCCAATCCTCGTTAGACCCGAACTTAGGCCATCACACAGCCGACCCTTGGATCGGCTGGCGGGACCAGAATTCACAGTACTGTATCATTTTTTCTTTGACTTCCCTTTTCCCCTCCCATAATCCCAATTTTCTAACATCCGTTCCAACAGACTATCAGGGGGTACCCTGGGGTATTTTTCATCATTGGCGCCTGGATTTCCTTTACCCTTGTCTCTCTTAGACCCCTTATTCCCCATCTCGAGGACTTGCCCGGTTCCAATCCACCCGCAGGCACCCCGTAATTCCACAATTCTCGTGCACTACGTCTCTGCAGGAATTTAATTTGAATGTGACCCGCCTAGCTCGGTCACTCCTGTCCAATTCCGGAACCTGTATTACTGCGATCGCCCAGGAATTCACCTGCAGGCACCCCGCAGTTCCACAATTCTCGTGTACCTCGTCTCTACAGGAAGAATCACCTGCAGGAACCCCGCAGTTCCACAATTCTCGTGCACTACGTCTCTACAGGAGAAATCACCTGCAGGAACCCCGCAGTTCCACGATTCTCCTGCACTACGTCTCTACAGGAATTTAATTTCTTACCTGGGTCCTGTGCACAGAAATTACTCGATCGCTCACTGTCTCAACTGCCTCGACAACCCCTCTTTGTTTCCTTGAGTCCGCCGGATATCACTCGCTCAAGCCGCGCAGGGCGACGAGCAAGGAATCAGGGCCTGCCGAACTCGGCAGGGTGCACCTTCTCCGATGTCCTTCCTTGCCCCCCTCACGGCCGGAGTGTGGATCCCGGACGAGCGCCCGAAGTTGTCAGAAACGAGCCACGCTCCTGAATAATGGCTTCAAGACAAATTCAAGGAAACAAAGTTTATTAACAGTTCTGCAGAGCTGGGCCCCTTCAGAGAAGGGAACCCTGAACCTTACAGGGCGGCAGGTTTTATCCTTCTTCCTTACCCCTCCCCTCCCTGACTCGGGAGGTACACAGTGTTTTCCCATTCCATATTTGGAGTTGTTTTTTAACACGTTTCTGTAAAACAATAGTCCATATCTCAGGACTTCAATGATTCCACAAACAGTTAATTTTGTCAAGGCTTCTGCATTCATAATTAGATCACACTTGTTTACAGACTTTAACCCAAACATAATTAAATCACAGTTGTCCCTAGACATAATTAAATCACATTTGTCCTTTGACTTTAACCCAGACCTGTCAGAAACGCACATCTTAATTTTGAATCTTACAAACTGGAATTAATTAGGTCACTTAAGTTCAAAGAACCCTGAGGGGCAAGTAATTTTAATATGATCAAATTCACCTGACATTAGAGAAGAAGAAACTAAAGTTGGATGTGGAATACAGAGAATTAGAGAGGCATGAGAGAAAAATTGGTCAAAATTGATTTGAAAGGAACACGGTGAAAACAGAGCAACAATGGCTGGAATTTCTGGAAGCAATTTGGAAGGCACAGGATATATACATCACAAAGAGGAGTTAGTATTCTAAAGGTAAGGTGACAGAACCGTGGCTGATGAGAGAAACCAAACACAACATGAAAACCACAGACAGGGCATGGAGCTAAAATGACTGGGAAGTTAGAGGATTGGGAAGCTTTTAAAAACAAACAGCATGCAACTAAAATAATTAAGAAGGAAAAGATGGAATACATAGTTGAGCTGGCCAGTAATAATAAAGAGGATAGAAGATTTTTCTTCAGGTAGATATTAGCATAAAAGAGAGGTGGAAGTGGATATCGGACCACTGAAAAATGATGCTGGAGAGGTAGTAATGGGGTGAGGGTGCAAGGTGATGAACTGAATAAGTCTTGTACATTACTCTTAGCTGTCAAAAAACTGTCAGGAATATGGAATACACAGATATTAGTGGTCAGAATGTGTAAAGTTACGTTACTCGGGAGAAGGTTCTTGGGAAACAGATAGTCTGAAGGTAAGTAGGTCACCTGAACCAGATGGTGTACACCCCAGAGATCTGAAAGAGGTGGCTGAAGAGATGTGGAGGCAGTAGCAATGATCTTTTGAGAATCGTGAAAGAAATTATATCCTAAGTAGTTTTTTTTTCCTTCACTACTCCCCCTCTCCCGGTTTCACCTATCACCTATCACTTCTTCCACCCCTTTCACCCCAACACTTCTTCCTCTGACTTTTTTCCTCCAGACCTGATGAAGGGTCTTGGCCCGAAACGTCGTCTGTTTACTATTTCCCATATATGCTGCTTGGCCTCCGAGGTTCCACCAACATTTTAGACAATAGACAATAGATGCAGGAGTAGGCCATTCAGCCGTTTGAGCCAGCACTGCCATTCAATGCCATTGTGATCATCCACAATCAGTACCCCGTTCCTGTCTTCTCCTCATATCCCTTGACTCCGCTATCTTTAAGTGCTCTATCTAACTCTTTCTTGATAGCATCCAGAGAATTGGCCTCCAGTGCCTTCTGAGGCAGAGCATTCCATAGAACCACAACTCCCTGAGTGAAAAACTTTTTCCTGAACTCCATTCTAAATTGCCTACTCCTTATTCTTAAACTGTGTCCTCTGGCTCTGGACTCCCCCAACATCAGGAACATGTTTCCTGCCTCCAGTGTGTCCAATCCCTTACATCAACGATTTAGATGAAGGCATTGAAAATAACATCAGCAAATTTGCTGATGATACTAAGCTGGGTGGCAGTGTGACATGTGATGAGGATGTTAGGAGAATTCAGGGTAACTTGGATAGGCTGGGTGAGTGGGCAGATTCTTGGCAGATGGCGTTTAATGTGAATAAGTGTGAGGTTATCCACTTTGGGAGTAAGAACAGGAAGGCAGATTATTATCTGAACGGTGTAGAGTTGGGTAAGGGAGAAATACAAAGAGATCTAGGAGTCCTTGTTCATCAGTCACTGAAAGTGAATGAGCAAGTGCAGCAGGCAGTGAAGAAGGCTAATGGAATGTTGGTCTTTATTACAAAGGGAATTGAGTACAAGAGCAAGGAAATCCTCTTGCATTTGTACAGGGCCCTGGTGAGACCACACCTGGAGTATTGTGTACAGTTTTGGTCTCCAGGGTTAAGGAAGGACATCCTGGCTGTAGAGGAAGTGCAGCGTAGATTCACGAGGTTAATTCCTGGGATATCTGGACTGTCTTACGCAGAGAGGTTAGAGAGACTGGGCTTGTACACGCTGGAATTAAGGAGATTGAGAGGGGATCTGATTGAAACATATAAGATTATTAAGGGATTGGACAAGATAGTGGCAAGAAATATGTTCCAGATGCTGGGAGAGTCCAGTACCAGAGGGTATGTTTTGAGAATAAGGGGTAGGTCATTTAGGACAGAGTTAAGGAAAATCTTCCTCTCCCAGAGAGTTGTGGGGGTCTGGAATGCACTGACTCGGAAGGTAGTGCAGGCCAATTCTCTGGATGCTTTCAAGAAGGAGCTAGATAGGTATCTTATGGATAGGGGAATCAAGGGATATGGGGACAAGGCAGGAACCAGGTATTAATAGTAGATGATCAGCCATGATCTGAAAATGGTGGTGCAGGCTCGAAAGGCCGAATGGTCTACTACTGCACCTATTGTCTATTGTCTAATCTTATATGTTTCAATCTGATCCCCTCTCAACCTTTAAATTCCAGTGTACGCAAGCCCAGTCGCTCCAATCTTTCAACGTATGACAGTCACGCCATCCCGGGAATCAACCTCGTGAACCTGCGCTGCACTCCCTCAATAGCAAGAATGTCCTTTCTCAAATTTGGAGACCAAAACTGAACACAATACTCCAGGTGTGGTCTCACCAGGGCCCTGTACAACTGTAGAAGGACCTCTTTGCTCCTACACTCAACAACCGTTGTTATGAAGGCCAACATGCCATTAGCTTTCTTCACTGCCTGCTGTACCTGTATGCTTACTTTCAGTGACTGATGAACAAGGACACCTAGATCTCGTTGTACTTCCCCTTTTACGAATTTGACACCATTCAGATAGTAATCTGCCTTCCTGTTATTGCCACCAAAGTGGATAACCTCACATTTATCCACATTAAACTGCATCTGCCATGCATCTGCCCACTCACCCAACCTGTCCATGTCAGGAGCGGACATGGAATGGACCCAAATACAGGACGCAGGCTATGAAGTACTAGGGGTAGGACAGGATGGGGATGCCATGGTATGCATGGGGTAATGCAGGCAGGGCTGGATCCCGGAGGTCAGGCGAGGCAGGATCCCAGAGTTCGTGGCAGACAGGAGGATCCCAGAGTTCGTGGCAGACAGGAGGATCCCAGAGTTCTTGGCAGACAGGAGGATCCCAGAGTTTGTGGCAGGCAGGGCAGGAAGATCCCAGAGTTCAGGCAGGGCAGGAGGATCCCAGAGTTCAGGCGGGGCAGGAGGATCCCAGAGTTAAGGCAGGCAGAAGAGACCTCAGGTCAGGCCACATAGATCCCGGGTAGGGCCGCCTCCCAGGCGGAAACACGAAGGCCTGGGCAAGGTGCGGGGCACAAGCCATCAGAGGTGAGGGCTAGGAAGGGACTGAACTACCTGTAGGGCAACGGCAATGGCCTGGCTTACCTAACGGGAGCAACGGGCAGGAAGGGACAGAACCAGCAGAGGGATAATGGCGATGGCCTGGCTTAACCGATGGGGGTAAGAGCTGAAATGGTTTCCTCAAGAGGACAAAGGTTTAAGGTGCTGGGGAGCTAGTACCGAGGAGATGTCAGGGGTACATTTTTCACTCAGAGAGTGGTGAGTGCGTAGAATGGGCTGCCGGCAACGGTGGTGGAGGCGGATACGATAGGGTCTTTTAAGATAATTTTGGATAGGTACATGGAGCTTAGAAAAATAGAGGGATATGGATAAGCCGAGCAATTTCTAAGGCTGGGACATGTTTGGCACAACTTTGTGGGCCGAAAGGGCTGCAATGTTCTGTAGGTTTCCTATGTTTCTATGTTTTAAAAGCAGAACATTGATCTCAGAGTAGAGTCTGCGTCTACTACCCGTTAATTTGAACATGGCATGTGACACCCACCTTCTAAATTCATGTACAATGTTTATCTATGTCATCTGATGACCATTGACATTGTGGAAACACTTCTACGAACGGAGATTCTTACAAGCTAATTGATGCATCATCGGTCTCTTCACACAATAATGAAAAGTTGTAATTTGCTGTTCAGTGAAAGATCTGAATAGGAACAGTGGTTAAAGATGTCTGCTTGATATCTTTTGTTTTTACTTTGAAGGGATTAGCATTTGTTGGAATATGGTTTTGTTGTCTTGTAGTTCTCATTGTTTTTCAACCGAAATGACAATTTTGATATTGAATTCCATCTGATTTTTTTTTTAATTTTATGTTTTCTTGATCTTTATGTTGGACGATGCAACAATGAACGTCCGTAACCATTAAAGGTTAACGCTTTCTGAAACGAACCTCCGTCCAATTGAACGCCCTCCCAAACTTTGCCCACACCCCAGACTCTATTTGCACCTGTTATGGTAGCAAAAACGCTTACGAAAATAAACGAGATAAATTAATCGATAAAGGAATGTAATTCATTTCCAGAGTTTGAATGTCATAATTTATTCATTCCACCTGTGAGTATTAAGCATAATAAAGAATATCTTTTGCAGGTTATATAAGAAAAGGATAAACATCAACTTAAGTAGTTTCTGACTAAACACGGAGGTCCACTCAGCGGATTCCAGAGGTGCGATCAGCCTTGGGAGCAGAGGACATCGAGAAGATTATTCGCAGGGCGGCGAATCTGCTATTAAAAGGGAGTTTTGTGGGCATTCCAGAGATCCAGTCAGTGTAGGAACAGAGCTCTTTGAATTAAATAAAAGTATGGAAGGGGCAAGCGGGACGGCATTGTCTTGTGTAGGCCCCCGGTGAGACTAGGGGCTTCATGCTTTGTCTCATGAGGCGTGGACGAAAGGAAACAGAAGCCAAAGAAATACATTAGAGAACTTGGTCGTGGTTGCCCATTGTACAAAGCAGGCAGGATTGTAGTGGAATGCTCCTCCTGTAGGATGTGGAAAATCATGGAACCTCGGGATCTCCCTGATGACTACACACGCGAGAAGAGCAGCAAACTCAAGCTCATGAAATACCGCATTAAGAATCCGCAGCTGGTGTTTGGTAATGTCAGGACCATCGGGGAGACAGAGCATCTAATAGATAGGACTATTAGCCAGGTGGTTACACCCAGAGGGCAGAATTCGGGTAATCGATGTATGAACACCGAGAGAGGTAAAGGAAGAAGTGAGTAAGTTCAGGGTCTTTCTGTAGCCGTTTCCCTCAGCAACATGTAAACCACTTCGGATACTGCTGAGGGCGATGACATAGCTGGGCACTGTGGTCGGCTCTGATCCTCAGAACGGTACGGTGTATTCAAGCGGGGCAATAGTCATAGGTGCTTAGATAATTAGGGGGGCAGATGGGAGATTCTGCGGCACCAAAAAGGACGCCGGACTAGTGTGTTGCCTCCAGGATGTCTCCGGATGTTTGCAGAATGTTCTTGAAAATGAGGCAGAGGTCGCGGTAGATGTTGGTACCAATGACATAGGCAGGAGAGAGGTAGAGGCCTGGGCAGTAAGTTTAGAGCGTTAGGAGGGAGGCTGAAGAGCAGGACCTCCAAGGTGGTAATCTCCGGATTACTCCCGGTGCCAGGAGCTGGAGAAGGTCACAACAGGAATATAGGCAGATGAATACGTGACTGAGGAGATGGTGCAGGGCTTCATATTCTCAGATCATTGCAATCCTCTCTGGGAAAGGAGTGGCCTTTACAAGTGAGACGGGAGGCATGTGAACTGGAAGGGAATCAATATCCTGGAAGGGAAGTTTGCTGACGCTGAAGTGAAGAGGCAGAGGATGGGGCGGTTGCCGCACAAGGAATGACAGAAAATGAAGCACTGAGCTCGATGGTTGGAAATGTGACTATTTTAATGCAGGTCGAACCATAAACAGGGCAGGGCGGATGAACCTGGATCAATACGTTAAACTATGATATTTTGGCCATTACCGAAAGTTGGATCCCTCGGGGCAGGAATGACTGCTGAGTGTTCCGGGAGTCAGATATTTCAAAAGGGGCAGGGAGAGAGGAGAAGAGGAGGGACAGTGGTACTACTAATCAGGGCTATTATCACGGCTGCAGAAAAGGTGGAAGTCATGAAGGGACTGTCCACTGAGACATTGTGAATGGAAGTCAGAAACTAGAATGGGATAATAACTCTACTAGTTGCTTTTGTCGTCAACACCCCAAACCGCAAACAGAAACATTGAGGAACGGATGGGGAGGCAGATTCCGGAACGCTGCAATAATAATAGGGTTGCTGTGATGGGTGATTTTAACTTTCATAATATTGACAGTCATCTGCTTAGAGCAAGGAGTTTTGATGTAGTGGAGTTTGCAGAGGGGCTGTATATGATCTGGTACTGGGAAATTTAGCTCGGCTCAGTGGAAGAGCATTTTGGAGGTAATGATTGCAACTCTGTCTCCTTTACCATGGTGCATGAGCGAAATAGAAGCTGACAATTTGTGAAAACATTTAATTGGATTAGCGGGCGGAATATGATGTCATTAGACAAGATCTTGGGAACCTAAATTGGGAGCAGATTTTCTCAGGGAAATTCATGGCAGAAATGTGATAAGTATTGAGGGATCGTTTACATTGCGTTCTGCAATTAGTATCTTCCACTGAGGCAGGAAAGGCTGATAGTGTAAAAGAACCATAGCGTACTGTTATGAAACCAGTAACTGGTTTCACTTACCAGCAAAGATAGATATGTCAGTTGAAGTCCAATGGTACTATTTTCAAAAGTTTTATTAATAAAGGGGCACAAAAATTAAGGTTAATACAAACATTCAGATAACATGCGTCAATACTCAATCTAAAACGCAGCTACATTAATAATCACTCAGAAATAAGCTCTTTCGTTGTCTAGGGTATAATACTGAGTCCAATTGGAAATATAAAGAGTCACTCTGAAGTCTGCAGGCTTTTCCCTTTTGGTTTCACGTGTTGGAGAGAGAGAGAGAGATTGTTAGGAAAAGAGAACACTTGCCGTTGTCTTGATGAATCAAATCCTCAGCCTCAGAGGATTTGGCTTCCCTGGTGTTAAATAAAAGCGGTTTTCCGTTGGTTCTAGCCACAAACTCCACATTCGGAATTTAACGCACGTGGCTTCCTTCAAAATGGCTTCCCGTTCCCACGGGAAGCGGTATCGTGCTTCTCGGTGTCTCCTTGGTGCGTCTGAGGGTCGTCCTCTTTCAGACCCTTCTTTATACTGCCTCACGGGATCTCAGGTGTCAATCAGGTTGCAGATGATGCAATCTCTCTCTCAACCAGCCCACTTTGCCCGAGGGCTTTACAATGTCCCTGCGAGTTGGCACGTCTGCAGTTCCCAGGTGTCTCCTGAGAACAATGCCACAGTCGCCAGCTTTTTGTCCCAGTGGAATGTGGTATCCAGCACGTCGCTGTCTTTCCATTTCCTGTGTCCATTCGGCATGTCTCTCTCTCTCTCTTGCTCTCTCTCGGGTCATTGACCCCCCTTTCACTAGGGCTCTTGCAATTCTCACAAAGGAGGGGGCTGGTATCATAACAGTACAAAAGTTGTAGAAAATCTAGTGAAGAAGAGAATTAATGCTTCTGAAAGTTTCAAGAAACTCGGTACTGTTTGAACTCTAGAAAATTATAAGGGTGCCAGGAAGCCGCCCAAAAATGAAATTAGAAGAGCTAGAAGGAACCACGAGAAGGCCTTGGCGAGCAGGATTAAGGAAAACTCCAAGGCATTCTACAAATATGTGAGGAGCAAGTCGATGAGCCTTGTGAGTATAGGACCAATCAGGAGTGAAATTGGAAACATGCGCATGGAGCTGGAGGAGATAGCAGAGGCCCTTTAAGAATACTTTGCTTCAGTGGTTACCAGTGAAAACGACCTTGGCAATAATGGGGAGGACTTACAGCGGACTGAAACGCTTGAGTGTATAAACATTAGGAAAGAGGATGCACTAGAGATTTTGAAGCTATTAAGTTAGATGAGTCGCTGGGACCGGATGAGTTGTACACCAGACTACTGTGGGAAGCGAGGGAGGGATTGCTGAGACACTGGCGGCGATTTATCGGCAGCAAGAACGGGAGAGGAGCCATTGTATTGAAAGGTTGCAAAAGTTGTTCACGTGTTCAAGAAAGAGAGAAGAGATCGGAAATTATAGATCAATGAGTCTTGCTTCAGTGGTGGGCAAATTATTAAAGAAGATACTGAAAGGCAGGATTTATGAGCATCTGGAGAGACATAATCTGCTCAAGCATAGGCAGCATGGCCTTTTCAAGGGCAGGTGCCTAATGAAACTGACTGAATTATTTTGAGGATGTAACAAAGCAGATTGATAAATGTAGAGCAGTGGATACTCTGAGGATTATAACGATTTCAGTAACGCACTTGCTATGGTTCCCCCAAGCGAGGCTCATTCAGAAAGTAATGAGGCGTAGGATCAAGGAGACATTGCTTTGTGGATCCAGAATTAGCTTGCCAAAAAAGGGAAGGGACGGTTGTCCATGGTTCATAATCTGCATGGAGGACGGTGACCAGAAGTGTTCTGCAGTGATCTGTTCAGGAACCTCTCCTCCTTGTAATTATTGTAAATGACCTGGATGAGCAAGCTGAAGGGGGAAGCGGGGGTTAGCAAGTTTTCTGAGGATACAGAAGTTGGTGTTGTTGTGGATAGTCTGGAGGTTTGTCAGAGGTTACAGCGGCATATTGATAGGATGCAGAACTGGGCTGGGAAGTGGAAGGCGGAGTTCAGCTAAGATGTGTGAAGCGGTTCATGACGGTAGGCCAGATTTGAAGAAAACATACTATTACTCATAAGAGTCTTGGCAGTGTTGCGGATCAACGAGATCTTGGGCTCCCTCCCCATAGGACAGGCAAAGCTGCTGCGCATGTTGACAGTGTTAATAGGGCGCATAGCGTGATGGTCCTCATCAACCGTGGGACTGAGTGAATTGAAGAGACTTGCGGTAATGTTACAGCAAGGGAAGACCATAGTTAGACTCCACTTGGAGTACGACGTATAGTTCTGATCACCTCGCTACAGGAAAGATGTGTATACTATGGAGAGACAGTAGAGGAAGTTTACAAGGAGATTGCCTGGAGTGGAGTGAATTCCTTATAAGAACAGGTTGAGTTAACTTGGCCTTCTCTCCTTGAAGCGAGGGAGGAGGAGAGGTGACCTGATGGAGGTGTAAAAGACGGTGAGAGGAATTGATTGTGTCGATAGCCAGAGGCTTTTTCTGACCCAGAGCTGAAATGGCTACCATGAGTTCGCATAGTTTTAAGGTGCTTTGAAGAAGGTAGACAGGAAATTTCAGAGGTATATTTTTCACACAGAGAGTGGCGGGTGAATAGAAAGCAGTGCCAACAAAGGTGGGAGATGCTGATTAAATAGGTTCCTTTAAGAGAGATAAGTAGATGAAGCTTGGAAAATAGAGAGTCATGCGGTAGGGAAATTCTCGGCAGTTTCCAGAGCAGTTTATATGATGGGTGCTACACTCTGTGCCAAAGACACTGTAATGTGCCGTAGATTTCCGAGTTTCTATGTTTTCATCAATACGTCTGTTACTGGCAATAGAGCAATAGAAAATAACAATCTGAAAATCTGCATATTCATCATTCTGGATTGGAGAAAAGGACATGTTGTCAGTGTACTACATTTTATTTGATGTAAAATCAATACTGTTAATAGTAGAAGAAGTTGTGCACTTGTTTATAAATTTGGCCTGCTAAATAAATCGAAGTTATTTCTTGTTGTATAAAAGGGATTGCAATTAAATGCCAATACTGATACGAATATTGATTTCGTGCATATATTTAAGTGTCTAGGTTTTAAGTGTGCAATGTAATCGCACTGACAGTGACATTAACTTTAAAATGGATTACAAGCATCGCTAAAGTATGCTACCTCAATATAAATGTGCAGTTTAATTCAAAACCATCATATGGAATTCTTCCCTCATTTATTATAGCAGTTCCAGAGCCTGTCGCTAATACTTGACTACGGCACACTTTATTGTGCCTATATTGAACAGCGTACTTCACAGACAATAACATATAGAACGTGCAAGCAAAAGAGGGCACAGTTTGTTTTTCGGTCTTCATCAGGTTGATGAGAAGTATGGGAATGAACCGTCGACGATTCGAGCTGCAAGTTACTTGGAAATCCTGAACTGTTGTCGTTCATTTCATCATTGCTGTCAATCGAAGAGAAAACATGGAAAGCCAGATGCAAGCGAATCTACGACTGGGGCTCTGTTCGAGAGAAAATGAATGGAATCAAACTCAACACAAAAACACATTTTCACTAAAAAAAAACGACACACACAGACTGCTGGTGGAACGCAGCAGGCCAGGCAGCACCTAAAAGGAGTAGCACTGTCAACGTTTCGGGCCGAGACCCTTCGTCGGGACTAACTAAAAGGAAAGTTAGTAAGAGATTCGAAAATAGGAGGGGAAAATGCGAAATGATAGGAGAATACCGGAGGGGTTAGGATGAAGCTGAGAGCCGTGAAGGTGATTGACAAAAGGTATACAGAGCTGGAGAAGGGAAAGGATCATGGGACGGGAGGCCTCAAGAGAAAGAAGGGGGAGGTGAGCACCAGAGGGAGATGGAGAACAGGCGGAGTGATGGGCAGTAAGAGAGAAAAAAAGCGGGGAATCTAAATATGTCACGAATAGGGTACGAAGGGGAGGAGGGGCATTAACTGAAGTTAGAGGGCAATGTTCATGCCATCAGTTTGGAGGCTACCCAGTGGTATATAAAGTGTTGTTCCTCCTACCTGAGTGTGCCTCCATCTTGACAGTAGATGAGGCCATGGATAGACATATCAGATTGGGATTTGTCTATCTGATATCTGATATATCTATCCATGGCCTCCTCTACTGTCAAGATGAAGCCACACTCAGCTTGGCGGAACAACACCTTATATACCAGCTGGGTAGCCTCCAACCCGATGGTGTGAACATTGACTTCTCCAACTTCCGTTAATGCCCCTCCTTCCCTTCGTACCCCATCCCTGACATATTTAGTTTTTTCCTCGCCTCCTTTTTTTTTCTCTCTTTTTGCCCATCACTCTACCTGTTCTCTGTCTTCCTCTGGTGTTTCCCTCCCCCTTTCTTTCTCCCTAGGCCTCCCGTCCCATGATCCTTTCCCTTCTCCAGCTCTGTATACCCTTTGCCAATCAACTTTACGTCTCTCCGCTTCACCACACCCCCTCCGGTCTTCTCCTATCATTTCGCAATTTCCCCTCCTACTTTCGAATCTCTTACTATCTTTCTTTTCAGTCCTGACGAAGGGTTTCGGCCCGAAACGTCGACAGTGCCTCTCCCTGTTGATGCTGCCTGGCCTGCTGCGTTCCACCAGCATTTCGTGTGTGTTGTTTGAATTTCCAGCATCTGCAGATTTCCTCGTGTTCACCAAACAAAGTAATCTTTGACGAAGAGCACATTGGGAGAATGTTCAATGTGGAGGGAAAACAAATAATTTCTTTGAAATAGCCATTGTTGGCAGCAGACGGTCTTCAATATTTCTGCTTTGCACAACCAGTTCGCTTTGACTTTTAATAAATAGTACATTAAAAGAATATGTGCAGTGTGCAAAGCCACATAGTTCGCTTTAAGCTTGGTGATCATGTTTTGCACGCATAAAAACAGAGCTTCTCGTAGGCCTCTGACGGAAACGATATATTTGTGGAAACAGAGTGTGAAGCAGACACAAAAATGCATCAGTAAATACAAGGCAATCAATGAATATATATGTCTGGTTACTGTGGATAGGCTAGAAGGAAAGAAAGAACTCGTCTTGTTTGTTCTGAACAACATCGGCAATAGAGGGTTGCAGAATATCAGGACAACCGCTGTCCGTCGCATTCACACAGTCTAAGGAATAAATTATGGCACCCACAGCATCATTGCGATCGTCAGGAACCAGATCAGGGAGCGATTATATATAAAACATTATTTCTGCCGATTGCCGTTGTGCAGCAAATTACTTGGGATAATGGCCGATTTTGTCATACTCCAAACATGCTCATTTATTTCATACTTAAAGGACTAAAACTCGAAGTGATTTAAAAGGGGTAAATCAGTCATTTATTAAATTGACTACAGGCTTTAATAACTTGCTTCTTGTAATCCAAGATCCTAACAAAACCACGAGATTGTTCAATCACATCAATACGCACAAGTTACGACAATTTTCTTTGCCGGTTTATGATCACAGACAGATTGAACTAAAGTACGGCAAAATGAAAATAAGTGTACCGACCGTGAATACTGGAAAACAAACCTTCAGGGTCTTGTGGAGCATGACATGTACTGTATAGATCGTCGTCGGTGTGACATTCGACTTCATTAATGGAATGAGTGGATCCAGTAACTAAAATTCAATGAAATAGATATTCAGATATTTGGTATTTTTCTTGTTTTTGTAATGAACACCTCATTCAATCATCGCGTCAATGACAGTATCATCTCTACCATACATGGCATAATCGTTGAATACTGTTCATAGAAGGTTAAAGGAAGATGTGTGCTCCGCCTTGAATTGATAATAAAACAATCGATACGTGTACATGGAATCGATTTTATAGCTAACTCGTGTGTGCAGTCATTTTTGAAACGCTATCGTTGACGGATGAAGGTAACTACGGCAATCCTGCTGGAGGAGAATGAGGAAATATATAGAAAGAAATATAGATAGATTGACAAAGTAATATGATGAAAGGGTACGTATCATGGCTTTCCTTTAAGCGGGGACAGTTAACGTTATCGGTTACAGTTCGGTCGATATATTAAGTAGAAATAAAGTAAGCTAAATTGACTGAAGTAGTCATCCAGTTAGCAGAACATGTTTAGAGAGATAATGGGTTCACGTTTCTATTTAATGTCTTCGTACTAGAATGTGAGAAGGTATGACCTTAGAAAGTTTGGAAGAGTGAGCCATAGTTCGTGGTGGGTAAATTATTCGAGACGATAGTCTGTGAAATAATTTACCTGCTTAAATCACGTTTAGAATATCACATTCACTTCTGGTCAGCTCATTTTTAGAAAGCTATGAATGCTCAGAGACGGTGTAGAAGAGATTTTACAGAATGATGTCTGAAGTAGGGGGTGCAATCTATAATTATAGATTGTTCGGGCTAGACCATTTCTCCTTAGAGCCTTTTCCAAGATCGCAAATGGCTAACATGAGGGAGCTACCTTTAATCTGGTTCGAAGAAAAAATGCAGCATTGTCAGTGGTAATTTTGCTAGAGAGATAGGGGTGAAAGCGTGGAACGCCCTTTCGAGTCTGGTATTGGAGATAGATATATTAGGGCCACTTAGGAAACTTTTTATGTGGCCACATGTGGTCAATTGCTTTATGTGAAAACAACTAAAGAATGTGGAGGATGGGAGAGCAAAATTGAACCTGTGTCAGTTAACAGGTCGGCACAACATCGTGAGCGTAATGAACCATGTTGCTCTATGTTCAATGTCCTCTGTTCTACATTCTGTTGCCGAACCGAGAAAAGTTTAGAAAGAAAGCACTTCGAAGTTGCTGAAAAAAGTGCTAGTTGTTTCATGAAAGAAGAAAGGGAATGTCTCTAATAGTCTGAAGTATTGGAGACTATATCAGCAGATGCTAGCAGAGTATGCTTCAGATTTGTATTATTCATTGATGTTCCGTACAATGATCGTGAGTGATATCATACCACTCCCTACTCCCTAATTGCTTGGTAAAAGTCAACAGGTAATCCTTGGCCACTCATTAGTGTACCTAATGAAGAGGGAGTTGAGATGAACATCGGCAACAACGAATTTGTACAAGAGCATTATGAATAGGTTAAAATTAATAAAAATGATCTTAGTCAAGGTGAAGAGTCAGTGAACGTGATCGTTGAATCGGACTCATGTGTGCATCATGTCCCTAGCCAATCAACCGAATAAATTTGACATCAGAAGGACAAAGGGAAAGGGACACAAGAACGAGTATATTTCCGATCATTGTTTCATAATGAATACACATCACATTTGAATCGATGACGAGTTTAATATTATTATTAGATAGATGTAGATGCCATCATATGGCAGCGGATGAAGACAGGATGGAAATTCAAACGTCACTCCAGCACATGACAGAGAAAGTTTGGCTGTGTGAAATAAATTTAAAAGCATCGTGAATATAGAATGATAAAATGATAAAAAGATAAAGAATGGGAGGATGAATTCTTTTACTTCGATTGGGAGAACCGAATCAGGATATTCGAGGATACACAGCAGATACTTGAAACTTATATGTCCTATAGTTCAGCGCGTGGATGTATTACAGTGAAATAAACAGTAAAGCAGTCACTTACCAAATCAGATTTAACCTTCAATTTCCATTACTACATAATGAAAATTTATCATAAATCCACGAACAATAAGGGACAGTGAAAGCCACCATTATAAATGTCTCACGGAAGTCAAATTAATTTCGAACTAAAGCGGTGAAAACATATTTAATTTAGTCATTCTTGCACAAAAATATTTTTTTGGGAATACTCCAGCAAACTGAAAACGTCACAATAAAAAGTCGATATAAAGATTGGTCCTCACCACTGATTGCTGATCGTCTCCATGCTATCATGAACAGTATTAATAACTCAATGATGAATATAATTCCAAGAGTTATGCAGACAGTAACCATGATGCATGGGGTCCAGCTTCCAAAATCTTAAAACAAAAAGTAAAAAATATATTTCGATAAACAGAAAGCAAACACTATAGATCCAATGCAACGGAATTTTGAGCAATGTTTAATGAATTTAATCATATATTCAGTTATCACGATTTTTGAAAGTTATATCCCTATACATTTCATGAGAGAAAGAGCGGAGCGGAGACACAAAGACCATTTCACAATAAAGCCTGATCTGTCAGAAGTATTCCCCAGAGCAATAATCGTTCTCTCCAGCCACCTGGTATCAGATCAGGATAAACACCCCAAGAAACAACATGTTCAAATTCCATTTTCCCGCACATTGCTGGATAGGAACAGCAAGAAGAAAAGTGAGTTCAATTTTATGAAGACAATTCCAGGAAGAAATTATTTCAACGTACTTATCCTTGTATTTTTTTCTTATCCGCCTCTAATCAGCAAACAGAGATTTAGCTAATAATTAGCTAATAATTTAAAAAGAGTCATTCTTGGACCTTCACACCTTTCCTTTCTTCCACCACCCTCCACATTCCCCTCAGCTGTGGCGAGGAGGGAGGGCCACAGGGGTTAGGAGGGAACTGTGGGAGGGGAGCGAGGTGGGACATTGTGGGACGGGGTGAGGAGGGAATGCTGTAGGAGGGGAGTGAGCTAACACGATTAACTCAACCAATACGAAACGCAATGGATCCCGATAATGTTGGTAAGCTGCCGATTATTACCGCTGGCAGTCTGTATGTAACTAGCAGCTGTGGATTTTTTTTTTCGTTCCAGATATGCGTTTATAGGCCAGGCCCACATAGCGATGTTGGTCTTTATGAAGTCAGGGCAATACAGAGGAAATGGGATCTCATAGCTGTAATATATTTTTTCCTCAAAGGGTTAATGGAGGGTTCAAAAATAAGACTGAGCATTTGCACTCTCACAGATCTTCACCAATTCTGGGATATTATTTCGGGTCCAAAATATTACTCAACTATACTGCCGTTGAGTACACATTACATGCTGCGCCGTCACAGGATGACTGAATACTCATCAGGCCATGCACTCTTAGCGCTGATGTCATCAGGAAGTATATACCGGAGCCTTGGGTCCACACAATTGGGCTCAGGAATAGTTATTTCCTCTCAACCACCATGCTCCTGATAGTGTGCGTAACTTCAATTATTCCAGTGGTGAACAGATTCCACAACCTATATTTTCTTTCAAGGGTTACATAACTCTTGTACTCAGAATTAATTTTTCCTCATCCATTTGTTGAAATTTTGTTCTGATTTTGCATTTGTGTACAGCGTTGCCTATTATTTTTCTGCGCTTGTTTTTGAGAATTTCTTTACAGATTCTGTTACGTTTCTATGTATGTACACTGAATGCCGTAAGTAAATGAACCTCGAGGCAGTATATGACTATTTGTGGACATCTAATAACAAATTGCCTTTTAACTTTATTCTTTACTATCTGCAAACATCAAAACTTTCTCAAGAGTATCGAATGTGCAATTAGTTGAGTCACAAAATAATGCCTGAACGGGAGTGGAGTTCATGTTTTTAAGAATTCTGCATATTCCTGCTTAAAATAATTGGCGAGACGATCAGGGTCCCATACAGTTTCTAAAGCATCCATTGTGAACTTAGCAGTTAGGAAATACGAATAATCAATTCTTGATATCTGCAGCATTAATGCGATATTTAAGCGTGAAAATCCGTACCTGAATTGCTGCGTTCAGTAGGAGTCACTCTGGAACCTGTGTACATATTGAAAAGAAGTTTACACAAACGCATCTCTATTGGTGTTTATGTTTGGTAATTCTAATTACGAAATTAACAAATCAGTTGGAGAGAAATTGGAAATGTCAGACAAAGCACAAAGCCTACCATAACAAAGAACGATGACATCTTCTTTGTGATCACAGTCGTGTTGACCAAATGATGAGGATCGACATCTGGACAGAGAAGATTCACTTCCGGTGCATTTTACTTCATCAAGCCAGACAGCACCGGCTACCTGGGTCATTTTAACATCTTCTGGAGGCCAGAGAGCAAGGCCACACCCTAGCTGTCTGCAGACTACATTGGCATCGGCCAGATCCCAAGAGTCGTCACACACCGTGCCCCAAATGTTATTAAACCGTATCTCAAGCTTTCCGGAGCATCTGTGACTGCCGCCAACAAGACGCAATGGAACATCTAGGTATGAAACAATAAAATGAATATTTATTTAATAATTAGTCTGGGAATCCGATGTTCGTCAGAGAGAAATTAGAACTAATTATAGAACGCAAGGACAGGCACCTCGGCCCATCATTTCTCAATCCAATACTATGCAAATTATACCACCAACAACATACACAAAATGCTGGTGGAACACAGCAGGCCAGGCAGCATCTATAGGGAGAAACGCTGTCGACGTTTCGGGCCGATACCCTTCGTCAGGACTATCCGAAAGGAAAGATAGTAAGAGATTTGAAAGTAGTGGGGAGAGGGGGAAATGCGAAATGATAGGAGAAGACCGGAGGGGGTGGGATGAAGCTAAGAGCTGGAAAGGTCATTGTCGAATGTGATACAGCGCTGGAGAATGGAAAGGATCATGGGACGGGAGGTCTCAGGAGAAAGAAAGGAGGGGGAGGGAGCACCAGACGAGATGGAGAACAGGCAAACAACTAAATATGTCGGATGGGGTAGGAAGAGGAGGAGGGGTATTAACGGAAGTTAGAGAAGTCAATTTTCATGCCATCAGGTTGGCGGCTACCCAGCAGGTATATAAGGTGCTGCTCCTCCAACCTGAGATTGGATTCATTTTGACAATACAGGAGGTCATGGATAGACATATCAGAATGGGAATGGGACGTGGAATTAAAATGTGTGGCCACTGGGAGATCCTGCTTCTTCTGGCGGACCGAGCGTAGGTGTTCAGCGAAACGGTCTCCCAGTCTGCGTCGCGTCTCACCAATATATAAAAGGCCACACCGGGAGCACCGGACGCAGTATACCACACCAGCCAAATCACAGGTGAAGTGTCACCTCACCTGGAAGGACTGTCTGGGGCCCTGAACGGTGGTGAGGGAGGAAGTGTAAGGGCAGGAGTAGCACTTGTTCCGTTTACAAGGATAAGTGCCAGGAGGGAGTTCGGTGGGCAGGGATGTGGGGAGGGGGGGGGGACGAGTAGATAGGGGAGTCGTGTAGGGAGCGATGCCTGCGCAAAGCAGAAAGGCGGGGAGGGAAAAATGTGTTTGGTAGTGGGATCCCTTTGGAAGTGGCGGAAGTTACTGAGAATTATACATTGGACTTGGAGGCTGGTAGGGTATTAGGTAAGGACAAGGGGAACCCTATCCCGAGTGGGGTGGCGGGTGGATGGGGTGAGGGCAGATGTGCGGGAAATGGGAGAGATGCGTTTGAGAGCAGAGCAGATGGTGGAATAAGGGAAGCCCCTTTGTTTAAAAAAGGAAGACATCTCCTTCGTCCTGGAATGAAAAGCCTCATCCTGAGAGCAGATGCGGCGGAGACGGAGAGATTGTGAGAAGGGGATAGCCTCTTCGCAAGAGACAGTGTGAGAAGAGGAATAGTCCAGGTAGCTGTGAGAGTCTGTAGGCTTATAGTAGATATCAGTAGATAGGCCGTCTCCAGAGATGGAGACAGAAAGATCAAGAAAGGGGAGGGAGTTGTCAGAAATGGACCAGGTAAATTTGAGGGCAGAGTGAAAGTTGGAGGCAAAGTTAATGAATTCGACGAGCTCAGCATGCGTGCAAGAGGCAGCGCCAATGCAGTCGTCGATGTGGCGAAGGAAAAGAGGGGGATGGGTACCGGTATAGACTGGGAACATGGACTGTTGCACAAAGCCAACAGACTGGGACCCATCGAAGTCCATCCAGGTGTCACCTTAAATGCGTCCGTTAATATTTGGTATTTTTTTTACAATGATTCAGACTCTCTACCTGACCTGTCTCACCTAATGTTATGCATCTGTTAGGACTAATTTTAGGTCCGCAGAATGAGTCTGAAGTGTTTCCGTCCTTTCTTATCCAGGCAGACTCTGAGTAAGTCTCTTTTATAGCCCCCAGATGCTTCTTGAAATGCGACGAATGGCAATATAAATAATGTGAAACCATTGCCTTACATATCCACAAACACTTTTTGCAGTCAATTCACTGTTAAACGAACACGCAACATATCTTATTCTTACCATCAGTGTCCGATTAATGAAGGCAAGTCACAAACCTTCCTCTTCAACTCATAATTCATCATGAAATGCTCAAACACACGATGAAGACACTATCAGCCACTGTTTTTCTGTCCTCAGTTCATACCGGCGAAAAAAATTAGTCGAATACAGCTCATGCATTTCTTTCAATTCCATCCATAAATTGCGACTTTGAACATACGTCGTCCTATGTTCTGTCTAGTTAACCACTCGTGTTAGTTTGGTAATGTAACACAGAATGGCTTGATGTTTCCTTTCCTCATATTTTCAATTAAATAACTATCTTTATCTATGGATCGCAGCCTTTATTCATCTTTCTGTACTGCCCAATAGACCGACCGCATTTATGTATCCTGCGGTTTCCATATATTTACTTCATGTATTTTGATCAAACCATCAATGACTTTCTCCTTTGAATATCCCCATACTTTCCATCGTTCACTTCCCTCCTTCCCAGGTAATACCGATTCCCAAGTCCGTCCAGCTGGTCATAAGACAATTACTGCATATCATTTATAATCTTGCCAGATAACAAATGCTCCCAATTAATTCCAATTAACTCCCTCTATGTTCTGGCTGGGAATGGAATTTTTCCCAAGACACTCCCATTTGGCAGTGCTCAACAGTTTCATGGGAAACCAGGATTCTAGTCAATGCGGACACAATTTCGTAGAGGGCAAAAGGAACGAAATTCATTTTTCTAATAGCGACATTTATACAAGGTTTTCTGATTTCAGCAAAGGCTTTTTCGAATTCGTTACCTTCTGAAGGGAAAGAGGAGAATGTGTTTTCTTGCAAGCAGCCTTTTTCAGTGAATCCTTCCGTCATTTTGGTTTCTGTTGGCAAAATAAACATTTTGACGATTTTATGCATAAAGATGTAAAACGTAAATAGATATAAGACTCTCTTATTTACCCTCACATACAACTCCTCCGTCATCCGAATGGTCACACTGGTGTTTTCCCCACGGTTGTGACTGACACTGCCAAAGGGTCGATTCGTGTGTAGTACATTCAATCTCATCCAACCATATAGGTCCATGACCCTTTCCGAATTGATAAATATACATTGTTGGCCCACATCTCATTTGTTTGCAAATCACTTCCGCAGATTTGGCATCAAGTTTCGTGGAGCACACTGTTCCCCAGGTCCCGTTGTACCACACTTCAATTCTTCCTTCGCATCGACTATCTCCGTCCTGCAGGCGCAACTTTTTGTGCTCTGATAAGGATGCATTTGAAACAAAGGTTTTTGAAACTTAGAATACAATGGTAATCGCGTTTTTTGTACTTCTGCAACAGAAATTAGCCCCGTGTGTGTGTGTGTGTGTCTGTCTGTGTACGCGCGTGCGTGCGTGTGTGTGTGTCTATCTGTCTGTCCGTCTGTCTGCCTGTCGATATGTGGCGTGCAGAGCTAGGGTAAACATATAAAATGAGCACATTCAATAGGAAGTGATAGATTAGCAAAATTAACTGAAACCAGAAGCACGGAGTGATATATTGAGCTGAATTACTGAAAGGAGGGAAGGCGTTAGTGAAAACGGTACGTAGTTAAATGTTTTGACTGTACCTCAGTACCTTATTCTTAAGACCGCACCTATTAAATCCGGACTAACAACAGACTGTGATGAAATAAAGGCGAAATTACAATATTATTTTCATGTATTCTATCCCCCGATTCGATAACAGTATTGGAAACTGATTTCTGTATTGTATTTTTAAAACCATTATATATATATATATATATATATACTAATGTGATCACCTGCACTATTTAATGGCATGCAAAATATCCATGCTTTGAATTCGGAAAAGCTGACCTCACAAGAGCTTCTGGCTCTTTCCCACTTTACTTCATTATGCCACAAGTACTCTGATTGTGTTATCTGACGTTTATTCTTTTATGCAACATTAAAACTCAATAGAATATTCGTCTTCCCGGTACACATTACAACCTTGTAGTCTCAGTGTCAAACTTCTAACGTTGGCTCTTCTGGATGATTTTGTTTCGAGAGATTATTTACTTCTGATTTTTTTCACCAGTTGCCCTAATAAGTGAGAAGGAGAGGTAAAGAAACATGGGGAGAAAGAAACAATGGCAATGGGGGTGGGGGGCACCGAATGCATGTTTTTGAATCTAATTTTTTTTTTTATTTTATTACGTGGTATTTAGATCGATCCAGTTTGATAAATCGTATTGTTCTGTCTCTCCTGGTTTGGTTTGCTATGTTACGTCTCGTAACCAGCTGGACCTGCTTACTTGTATGTTCACAGCTACTTACTACTGCTTTGCTTAGTAATTGAATTTCCTCAGGATATCGGGCATTTAAGAATCGATCGAATATTTTAGTCAGAAGCACTTTCCTACGGGTCGAAAGAAATTGGATCAACATTTGGATTCAACAGTTGAATCTATCTTTTGTGAGAACACCTAGCAGCGCAGTTTTTTTCACAGCTTCTTGAGTAGTGTAAAGAGTCGGTGAACAATCAGTCAACCATCAAACTGTATCGACGCAGAGACTGGTGATTATTTGCTTGCCTAGCTTTAGTGAAGAAAACGGGGAAACACTGGAGCGAGGGCAGAAGAGTTCTTAGGCAGAATCAATACTGAACTCAGGATGATTAATGTTATGACATTAGTAATGGGAAATATGAGCATTCCATATACGTAGGGAATAAGTTGATTGTTTCTGCGTAGGTGTGCTCTCATGCATTATCAACATTTAGACAGTTCATCCTGGCCCAATGGTCTCCTTTCCTGCTTTACATTATTTATTACATCTCCTTAGTCACTGCGTGCTGCAAAGACAAAGAAAAATAAATTTTAAAAAACTGTAATTTTCTTTACCAGAGCAAGTCAATGTCAGGGCTTCTTTTTGACTGCAGTCATGTTCGCCCCATGGTGCTGATGGACATTCCCAGAGAAATGTTTCGTTACCCGAGCATCTCACTTCATCTAACCAAACTGGGAGAGAGCGTCTTCCGCAGTAAGCGAGAGTTTTATTCTCCAAAGCATATCCACAACCCAGTTGTCTGCAGACCACGTTAGCGTCAACCAGATCCCAGGAGTCATCGCAAACCATGCCCCAAGATCCACGGTAATAAACCTCTAGCTGACCAGCACATGGATCGTCACTTCCGGAGAGCCGTAACTGCAAGTGGCCTATCGAACAGAAACATGGAAAATAAATCAATATATCAATAACAAATCTGGAATTAGTATTATTACACTTAGAAAGAATTGTGCTGTGATGTAACAATTATTCCGGAATTCTAAAAAAAATGTTTGAAATTTAAGCACAAAATGTAAAAGTTTGGAAGAATAGAACATATCGAGAAGCGTAGAGTTGCTTCCCTCATTAAGGACGGAACTCAGCGGCTGGTATTTGGACGTTTTATCACATCTGCTGCCTTTCC
This sequence comes from Hemitrygon akajei, assembly GCF_048418815.1. Classification (NCBI taxonomy): domain Eukaryota; kingdom Metazoa; phylum Chordata; class Chondrichthyes; order Myliobatiformes; family Dasyatidae; genus Hemitrygon; species Hemitrygon akajei. The sequence goes on along the minus strand of NW_027331959.1, from coordinate 4,229,071 downwards.
ATTTCCCTGCCTTTTGCACAAACGAGGAAACTACAAGCCAGTTAGACTGATCTCAGCGTATGGAAATATATTGAAATCTATTATCAATGAGAATGCAGAAGATAAACAAATGCCTGACAAATCTGTTGTAACTATTTTGAAGAAATAATAAACAGGATAGACAGAGGAGAATCGGTTAATTTTGAGGAGCTTCGATCTTCAAACGGCCATCGTCAACTTGCCACACATGTGGCTGCCTACCGAGTTAGAGCCCATGATATAAAATAAATATTCTAGGATGGATAGAGCAGTCGATGATTGGCAGTAGGCAAAGATCGGGAATGAAGGGAATGTTTTCTCGTTGGCCGCCGGTGACACGTGTTATTTTTAGTGATCTGTGTGTTACGGATTCAGGCAACAATAAATATATGAGTTACGCAAGGGTTTTTATAACAAGTAACACGTTTATTAAACACCGAAAGCAAACCCCCCAAAAGTAAACAAATCACTAACGTAACCGGAATTCAGCTGCTGTGCGGCAGCTTAAACGGTTCTTAAAGCAATGAAGCTTACAGTCCTTAAAGCGATGTTGCAAGAACAGTTCTTTAAAGTAGTATTGCCAAAAGTTCAAAATGCTCACAGTCCATTTAAAAGGAGAGATTTTTAAAGACGATTTAAGTTCTCTTTCACGTCTTTTTGTTTCAGTTTCCAAAATCGAACTTTTCCCACGAAGAATTTCACGAAATGAAACGGCTTAAAGGCACTGACCTTTCCTTTAACACACTGTCCTCAATCCTTTCTGCTATTTCGCAGAGATTAACACGAGAACAGTCAACGAATTCCTTCCGAATAAGGATCAAATAAAGTCGAACCCGTTTCACCGTCGAAATCGATTCTCCTCGATCTTTAACTCCCGAACTCCTATCTTCACTCTCCATTGAATCTTAACTAGCAGTATTGTAAGGAAACTGCTGGCCATGACCTTTTAAACTTTAGGCATTAGATAAAACTTCATCTTTCAACTGAACTGCGTCATTACATTAAATCACGCAGTGGCATGAAGTCAACATGACAAATCCAGCCACGAACTGCCCCTCCTCACAGGGAGGGGTCCTCCTTTTATACCCTGTAAAAAAAAACCTGTTACATCATCTCTACTGGCGGGAAAATGACGTCACTCCACCATCACAAGACCATTACCTCATGTCCAGTATAACTTCAACCCCAATCACGTGACAAGGGTACCAGTGTCACGTGTCACGAGTACGTAACATGTGCTTGGACCAATTCCACTTAAGTTGTGTGTCAATGATTTGGATCGATTTGTTGATGACTTTGTTCAGAGATTTGCAGACAATATTAAGGTCGCTGGAGGGTGAGTTAGATTTGTGGTGGTGATAGGCCACAGAATTACAAATATAGCTTAGGAGAGTGGACAAAAAAATGACAGATGCAATACAGTTTTGGTTAGTATGTGGTCATGCCCTTTGGTAGAAAAAAAGGAAATGTTTGTTTCCTAACTGGAGAGAAAATTGAAAATCAATCAATCAATCAATCAATCAATCAATCAATAGATGGATGGATGGATGGATGGACGGATGGATGAATAAATAAATTAATATATGAAGCGCAAAGGTTCTTGGGAGCCCTTGCGCAGGTTTTTCCAATCGATAGTTCACGGGTGCAAGTCGATGGATAATAAGGCAAATGCAATAGATGTAATTTTGAAATTATATGAAGCTCTAGTGAGACCTCACTAGTAATACTCTGCGCAGTTTTGAACCACTTATCTCAGAATGGATCTGCTGAAAATGGAGTGGGTCAAAGGAGGTTCACTAGAAGGTATTTTCATAAGAAGAGCGTTTGATGGCTCCGGGTTGTGTTCACCAGAATTCTGAAGAATGAGGGTTGACCTAATCGAAACCCATCGGATGATGAAAGGTTTTGACAGAGTGGATATGCAGAGCATGTTTCCCATGTTGTTCGAGTCTGAGACCAAAGGATACTGCTTGAGAATATAGGACAATACAGTTGTGTCATTGTTGATTATCAGCGAGGAGTAGATTTTTTGTTCATTCTAACTGTGGTCCTCAAAGAGGAAGTCAATAATCCAGTTTCAGAGGGAGGAACAGAGACCCAGGTTATTGATCTTGTTTATTAGTTCTGCGTTTTCAGTGCAAAATAAATCCATTATCAAGGTACGTATATGTTCCCAAAAACGACGCTGAAATTCGCATATTTAGTAAATTGCTTTTCACTTCGTTTTGTAGGATTTCCCTTCAATAGAATTGAAGTTTCCATACTAAGCTGTGATATAGCTTGTTAATATACTTTCTAACTTTCTTTCGAAGTTTGCTAAATACCATACCGAATCTTCGAAATCACCTAAGTAACTCGGGACTCTGCTGCAGTTTCACTGTAATTGCAGTTATGTGTTGCACCTACGACAGGTTCGCCGAAATTAGAACAGGAGGTAATTGAAATTGCTGACCTTCTCCGCATCTGCTGCTCCGTTCAGGCCTGACTCATGGACTGGTGGTTTCCTCCTCCTGAACTCAATACCTACTATTTGTCATGCTGATTTGAGAAGGAGGTTGGTGCTGTGGCATCATTCCTCCTGATTTTTAATATCCATTCACAATGCAGTTGTGTCACCAACTTTGATTCGGCTTTCGTCAGTGGTGTGGTCAGCAAATTTGAGTATGGCAGAGGTGTCGTTTAAAGCGAATCACCAGTGCTGACGGAGATTTTAGGGTAGACCGTGTTGTCATTCAGAACATATTGCCGGGGTCTGCAGTGCAGGATACAATTGTATAAATAGTTATTGGGGTACCGACTTCAACTTTCTGATCAGTTGTAAGGGGATGGTGGCATTTTATGCTGAGCTGCAGTGAGGAAGCAACCCTGTAATGTGTGTATCTTTGCTGTCCAGATGTCCCTGGATAGTATGAAGAGCCAATGAAATGATATCTTTAGTGGAACTATTGCTCTGGTAGGCAAATTTGAGATGCCATGGTCCCTTCTGTCAATTCCCCACGTAGCTATTTACCTCCGGAATTGGGCCTCAGTCCCCTCGTTTAACTTCCAATCATTCCCAGGTTTCACTAACAACACACTCCTACTGTCCATCAGAAAATGCAGGATAAAGACAACGAAAGCGCTTGCAATTCGTTGGTCGACTCCGGTGTGACCTCGTTTTGCTGTTCATAGGACTGACAGTTCTAAGCCTAACATCGCTCCTGGATTCTCTCCAAGCCCTGGACTCCGGGTAAAGACTCTCTTGGATACTGAATTCACGCTCGCTACGTCAATAACGCCTCCCAAATCTGCCTCTGCGCCCGTGTTCTGCACTTGGTTTCGTCCACCGCCACGCCTGTGTAACACGGACTTGTCTCCTCTGAGGCAGAGGTTGATATGTTCCATTAACAAATTCTCAAAACACTTCCTCATTGTTGTTGCCATTGTAACTGACCGATAGATCTTCAGGCAGATCATCAGGTTCTCATAAGAAATCGGTATGTGAAGTTTACTTGTGGCTCTATCAGACTGCAGAAGCAAGATGCTGACGATCCCCCTGAGCACGCCAGGCAGTTGATCAGCTCAGGTCTGAACTACTTGGCCAGATATCCCTTCTAGTCCGGATGCTTTTGGTGACTTTGCCCTCATGAATGCTAATTGCATGTCAGCCTCTCAGACTCAAATCACAGAATTAAGGGGGGTTTCGGGAATTCTTGATGTCTCGTCCAGATTTTGACAGTCAAAGCGGGCATAAAATGGATTGAGACCATCTGGAAGCGAAGCTTTTTGTCCCCTACGTCGCTTGATTTTACTTTGTTCAAACCCTGCCTAACTTGTCAAGCTTCCTTCATGGATTTCAGCAAGGCATTTAGAAAGGTACACTAAGCAAGGCTTAATGAGAAAATAAGGAGACAGGAAATCCAAGGGGACATTGCTTTGTGGATTCAGAACTGGCTTGCCCACAGAAGGCAAAGACCGGCTGTGGACGAGACCTATTCTGCATGGAGGTCGGTGACCAGTGGTGTGGCCGAAGGAACTGTTCTTGGACCTATACTCTTCGTGATTTTTATAAATGCTCTGGGGAGGAAGTGGAGAGATGGGTTAATAGTTTGCTGATGGCACAAAGGTTGGGAGTGTTGTAGATAGTGTGGAGGGCTGTCAGAGGGCACAGCCCGACACTGATAGGATGCAAAATTGGGCTGAGGATTGGCAGATGGGGTTCAATCTAGATAAATATGAGATGGTTCATTTCGGTACGTAGATCAAATACAATAGCAGGATATAGTATTAATGGTAAGACTCTTGGCAGGGCAGAGGATTGCAGGGATCTTCGGGTCCATATCCATTCAACAATCAAGCTGCTGGACAGTTTGACTCTGTGGTTAAGTAAGATTACGGTGCATTTGGCGTTCATAAATCGTGGGACTGAGTTTAGGAGCCGGCAGGTAATGTTGCAGCTACATAGGAAGCTGGTCATACCCCACTTGGAGGACATTTCTCAGCTCTGGTCGCCTCGCTACAGGAAGGATGTGAAAGCCATAGATGTTGCCTGGATTGGGGAGCATCCCTTATGAGAACAGGTTGACTGTTCTCGGTCTTTTTCCGTTGAAGAGCCGAAGGATGAGTGGTCACATGATTGAGGTGTATAAGATTATGAGAGGCTTTTTTTCCCAGAACTGAAATGGCTAGCACGGGAGGGCACACTTTTAAGGGACTTCTAAGTCGGTAAGAGGAGATGACATGTGTATTTCTTTTTAACGGAGAGAGTGCTGAGTGTGTGGAATGGGCTGCCGGTGACGGTGGTAGAGGAGGATACGTTAGCGTCTTTCAACAGACTACTGGACAGGTACATGGAGCTCAGAGAATTAGAGAGCTATAGGTAGCCCTAGGTAATTTCTAGGGCACTGCTTTGTGGGCCGAAGAGGCTGCATTATGCCCTAGCTTTTCGATGTTTCTGTGATTCGTGCTTAATATCCTGCTCACCGGTCTTGTTTTCCTCTTATCTGGCCCTCGCCAAATTGCGAATCTCATCTTTCATCTAATGTTTCGTTTTGCGAAAGATTCTGTGTGATCTTGTACGTCCACACTGGTCTATAATTAATTATATGAAGTATGTAAGAACCATGGTGTTATCATTCAGATCCACAGATAAGTTCCTGAACTCAGCTCAGTCCTCCGAAGAGAAGCATCCCGTAGCCGTCGCTCCTGCCTCCCTCGACGTCCCCTTTGCTGTCCAATTAGATAGCGCTTATCTACTTGTCTGAAAGTAGGAGAAGGGCGACCACTAAATCAGATTTACCGAAATCCGGTCTGGTCATGGAAAGATATTTTCCACAGTTATATATGCGAATATACAAGCTACACGTACGACACATTAGGAATTGCTCAGGTAGATCGCAGGAAGATTCTGGCAGCAGACCGCAGATGAGTAAAGGCTGAAATTTCTGGGCAGTATAGGTAGGATAGATATGTCCCTCAAATGAAGAAATACTCAAATGGCAGGGGTAGGCAACTGTGCCTGACTAAAGAAGTGATGGACTGCGTAAAATCCAAGAAAGTGATATATGATGTAGCAAGATTGAGTCAGAAATTGGATGATTGGGAAGATCTTAAATTCCAACAATAGGCATCCAACAAAAGCTCTAACGGAAACATGAAATATGAGAGTAGACTAGACAATAATATAAAAAAGGATACCGAAAGTTGCTGTTTTCTTTCAGTTGTCTGAAGAGGGAAAGGGAGATGAACACTTGTATTGGACCACGGGAAAATGACGCCGATGAGGTAGGAATTTGAGACAAAAAATGGCAGATGAGTTTAATCTGTATTTTGCATCTGGAGTGTACTATGAAGGCACCAGGACTGTACTAGCAACCAGTGGGTGTCAGGTCGCAGGAGAGAGTGATATTTCAAAGGAACAATACTTGGCAAACTCAAAGGTCTGAAAGTAGATGTCAACTGACGAAATGGACTAAATCCCGGAATTCTGAGAGAGTTTACAGAAGAGATAACAGATGCATTGGTCGTGACCTTACAAGAATCAGTTCATTCTGGCATGGTTTTGGAGGACGGGATGATTGTAAATATCACTCTAAGAAAGAAGGATGGGAAAGGAGAGAGAATTATAGTCCAGTTTACCGATCCACAGTGGTTTGGAAAGTGTTGGATTCTATTACATATGATGATGTTCCAAGGTATTTGGAGAATAATGATAACATAAGCCAATGTTAGTATGTTTTCTGCTGAGGGAAATCTTGTTAGATTTCTTCGAAGAAGTAATAAGCAGAGTAGACAAAGGTGAGGCAGTGGATGTCATTTACCTGGACTTTCGACGTCGTTTAATAAGGTGCCACACATAAGGTTGCTTAACAAGATTAAATCCTATGGCGTTTAGGAAAGGATCGGAGATGGATAACGGAATGGCTGATAGGCAAGAAGCATGGAGTGGGAATGAAAGCGGCCCTTTCTGCTTAGTTGCCAGTGACACACGGTGCTCCTCAGGGGTCAGTATTGGGACCGCTGCTTTTCACATTGCTTTCAGTGATTCAGACTATGAATTTGATGGTCAAAGCTTGCTGATATTACGAAGAAATGTGTAGTGGTAGGTAGTGCTGAGAGTGCAAAGTGCTGGCAGCAGGAGTTAGGCAAATGCGAAGAATGGGCAGAAATAATAGCAGATGGATTACAATGTAGAGAAATGTATGATAACACATTTCGATAAAAAGCAGCAATATGCGTACAATTATCTAACTGGGGAGAACTTGCAAACATTAGAGGTGCAGAGGGACATAAGAATATACGTGAAAGTCTACCAGAAATTAATTTAAAGGTTCAGTCTTTGGAAGCAAAAGACCAATGTATTGTTGACATTTCTCTCGTGGAATAGATTATAAAAGCAAGGAGATAATATTGTACCTTTATAAGACACTTGGAGTATCCTCAGCAGTTTTAGCCCTATCTCTCTGAAAGGGTGTGCTCTTATTGCAGAGAGTGCGGAGGAGATTGACGATGATGATTCCGGGAAGGAAGGTGTTAACATAAGAGGTGTGTCCGGCAGGTGGATCTATACTCACAGGTATTTCATTGAAATTTACTGAATGTTGACGGGACAAGATAGGGTGGGTGTGGAGAGGGTGCTTTCTATGGTGTGGGTATCCAGAAGTAGATGACGCAGCCTCATCTTTGAGGTGCGCCCGTTTAAAAGAAGGGTACAGAGGAATATGTTCAGCCATCTAGAAGTAAATATTTGTAATGATATGCCACAGACGTCGGTGGAGGCCAAGTCGGTACGGAGAGTTAGGGTGGAAGCTCATCGTTACTTGATCAGACAGAATATCAAACGATATGGTCAGAAGGCAGGTGCATGTTTTAGATTGGAATCGGAGGTGAACCTTGCGTAGCAGATTTGATGGCCTGAATAGCCTAATTATGTTCCTGTGTCTTTTTTAATGCGATAGCATCAAATTTGCTCACAACCTGCTGCAACTTTCAGGCTTAACCTATCAAAACTCAATGTGCAGCAAAATATCACTGATGGAACAAATGATGCATTCAAAAGTCAGTGTAGTGACGGCGACAAGTTATAAGTGAGTTAAACAGGAAGAAATCTATCGATCACACTACATGAAAATCAGCTAGAAGGTAAGACACACTTTCGCTAGATTCAACCCATGAAGACGTAAAGGACAGCATTTCTGTTACAATGGTGTTGAACGATGAAATGCAATCGCCAAACGTCAGCTGACCTGGGTATTGCTACCACTTGATGTGCGGACCTCGGTAAGTCTGATGCAATTTGCATACTGAGTGACGTCGCTTGTGATTGAACTATGTCACATCTCCAGTCAGGTTGATATTAAAAAGGGTTCTCAATTTAATTGTACAATTGGCAGATTGCGTCCTGCATTGCCAATGGGTAGCATATATCTGGGCATGGAGAATATCAGTAATACAACTGCATTTGTCACACAAGCTGCACTGAGCTACAAGCCAGTTAAGAGTCTATGCATTGTAGCGATGTATTTCGTCTCCTCTTTCTGTCACTCCCACGCCCTGTCTACCGCAATGAAATAAAATTGATTTTGCAAGGACGTATCGTTTAGGTAGCTGAGTGCGTAAAAAAGACAATACCTGCATTTATCATGATATTTATAACGGATTGTCCTATTAAAGTGTCATTCGTTCATAGTTCATTTTCCCTTTGTATACCAATTGATATTCATCACATTTATGCCTAGGGCAAGTATCACTTTTATATAAAAGAATAGCACTGAATGCACCAGTATACAAACAACCAATTTCATTCCATACATTGACACAATTAATGTTGGTTCATAATGAATATCACAAAATTGATCTCTTTCATACACTCCTGGTGACAATCTGACGCTCAAAATAATAATAATTCCATGAAAATTGTTATTAGTGCATGGACAAAAATATCACCAAATTACTCCATTAAAAGTTGTAGCGAAAAATATTAGAAGTAAAAGACAATTACTTCCGTCGTACTTAAATGTTTATTTGAGTCCTTATCTCTAATGGTTCCGATCAGAAATAATGTCAGACGTCAGTACCATCGCTTTGTTTTGCACTTTCCTGCAAATTTCTTCTTTCAAATTCCCCCTCCAGAATCTCTTCCTTGCGCAACTGAATGCTCAATTTCCATTTTTTGGAACATAGACCAAAGAACATAGATGTGCCCAGCGTGTAACCCACTCTATAAACTGCATATAAGTGCCCTAACACATAGCACTCTACTTTTCTAAACTCAAAGTATCTATTTAAGTCTCTTCAAAGACCCTATTGTATCCGCTTCCAACACTGACAGTGCATTTCATGCACCCACCACACTTTGTAAATACATCCCCTCTATATCTACTTCCAAGAACATTAAAACAATGCCCCGTTATAGTACCATATCACTCCTATGAAATGACCAAAGTACAATTCCTATAATCCTTGTATGCACCTCTATCAGGTAGAGTCATAGAACCGTAGGACCATAGAACAGTACGGCACAGTACAGGCCCTTCAGCCTTCCATGTTATGCTGACCCATATAATCTATAAAAAAGCACTAAACCCACACTAACCCATAACCCTCCATTTTTCTTTCTTCCATGTGCCTGTCCAAGAGGCTCTTAAATACCCCTAATGTTTTAGCCTCCACCACCATCCCTAGCAAGTCATTCCAGGCATTCACAACCCTCTGTGTAAAAAAACTTACCCCTGATGTCCCAACTAAACTTCCCTCTCTTAATTTTGTACCTCTGCCCACTGGCATTTGCTATTTCTGCCCTGGGAAACAGGTGCAGAGTATCCACCCTATCTATGCCTCTCAAAATCTTGTACACCTCTTTCAAGTCCCCTCTGATTCTACGCTCCAAAGACAAAAGTCCTAGCTCTGCTAATCTTGTTTCATGTGAGTTGTTCTCCAATCCAGACAACATCCTGGTAATCTCCTCTGCACACTCTCCATAGCTTCCACATCCTTCCTATAATGAGGTGACTAGAATTGAACACAATACTCTAAGTGTGGTCTCACCAGAGATTTGTAGAATTGCAAAATGACCTCTCTACTCTTGAACTCAATCCCCCTGTTAATGAAACCTAGCAACCCATAGGCATTCTTAACTGCCCTACCAAACTGTGCAGTGTCCTTGAGGGATGTATGAGTTAGAACCCCAAGGTCCCTTTGTTGATCCACACTCTTAAGTAACTGACCATTAATCCTGTACTCAGTTTTCTGTTTTGTCGTTTTAAAATGCATCACCTCACACTTGTCCGGATTGAAATCCATCTGACATTTTTCTGCCCATCTCTGCAGCCTATCTATATCCTCTTGTAACATTCGACCACCTACAGCGCTATCTACAATTCTTCCAATCTTCGTGTCATCCGCAAACTTACTCATCCATCCTTCCGCTTCTACATCCAGGTCATTTATAAAAATCACAAATAGCAGGGGTCCCAGGACAGACCCCTGCGGCACAACACTAGTCACCGACCTCCAGGCAGCATACTTTCCATCCACAACTACCCTCTGCTTTCTTCCTTTAAGCCATGTTTTTATCCAAACAGCCTAGGTTCCACTTATCCTGAGCCTCATGACTTTCTGGATGAGTCTCTCATGAGGGCCCTTGTCAAATGTATTGCTAAAGTCGATGTAGACCCCATCCACTGCCCTACCCTCATCAATTTCTTTTGTTACCTCTTCAGAAAACTCAATCTGGCTTGTGAGGCACGATCTTCCCTTTACAAAGCCATCTTGACTATACGGTAACCTCTTATGCTCCGTCACTCCAAGAAGAAAAATCCGAGTTCACTCAACCCACTCTCATAAGGCACGCTCTGCAATCTAGGCAAAATCGTTGTAAATCTCCTTTGCACCCTGCCTACAGTACCCGCATTTTCTCTGTAGTAAGCTGACAAGAGCTTAACGCAGTACTCCAAGTGGGGTCTGACCAAGCTGTAACACTACCTCACGGCTCTCGATTGTGCCATTGCTATAACTTAAATCATCATGTATTGAGACCTGAATGGAAGTCTGAATTTGGAAAGGATAAACAAGGAGACTGGCAATAACACAGAGGGAATAAGCAAGGGTTGTGGGTGGGGGGGTGAGGGGAAGAGAGAGAGAGAGAGAGAGAGAGAGAGAGAGAGAGAGAGAGAGAGAGAGAGAGAGAGAGAGAGGAGAGAGAGAGAGAGAGAGAGAGAGAGGGGGGGGGGGGAGAGAGAGAGAGAGAGGAGAGAGAGAGAGAGAGAGAGAGAGGAGAGAGAGAGAGAGAGAGAGAGAGAGAGAGAGATAGAATGCAGGTAGAACCCTTGATATTTAATTGTAATCAATAGCAAAATTGTCGAACTGCCAGGACGATGCCATTCTGTACATATGCCAAATTATGGATAAATCGTTGAAAACATCTGCACAAATTTCGTAGTCCTAGCCAAGCACAATTGGTGAACTTCTATGCGAAGTTTGCACATTTAGTACAGATAAATACATTTTTATTCATTCGTGCTCAGTTTTCTATGCACCTTCCCAACTTGTACTAGCCACTAAGTTAATTGAGTGCAATAAATTCGTTCGTATGTTTTAGGAGCTGGGCTGCCGTAAGACTTGGGCTGCCGTAGGAGCTGTGGGTGGGTATATAATTGGAAACCCTGCAAGAGGGGATATGATTATTAACGCCGATTTGATTAAACAAATGGAGATTTAAATATCGTCAAGTCTCAGTGTTTCTAAATTTATCTGTATATAATTAATAGCAACACGATATTAGAAATTAAAATTTCCACTTCTCCATGCTATTCACCTGAACACAGGACGCCGACGCCGATGATGTCGGAGGAAGACTGATTCAGTATCGATGTCCTGCAATTTTGGAGATGCGATTCGCTTCCTTCACACTGAATGTCGGTCACCCACACGGGCCCTTCTTTCCCTCTGTGCCCCGAGGCGATGTAGGAGGATGTGGCCACACCGCAACGCAATTGATTACAGACAACGTTGGTTTCATTGATATTCCAGAAGTTATCCTGAATTCTGCTCCATCTGCCGTTATCATAAACCTCCACCTGGCCGTCGCAGCGGCTTCCCCCGTCGGTCAGCCGCAGAGACCATATTTCATCTACAATATGGATGGGATTGTGTAAAACAGTTAATAATTAGCTAATGTATCCCAGATATGTTCAGCTATTAGCGGGAAAGATTAATTTATCTACTGATTTCCTACAAGGTAAACACCCAAGAAGCCATTTAACCTCTCTTCTCAATCCGCAGAATTAAAAAAAACACACACATAGCGGTCCCAGGTATTATTCTTACTCGCCGAACATAAAGGAAACCATTTATTTTTTTTAATACCAGTCTTCGCTTTTTTTTTTTACAACAGTTTATAATATGAGTTAACTCACCTGCAATTATTACATCTTTATTTCTACAGATTTTAAAATGTTACTAAAAATTTCTATCTTGACACCAATTGACATAATTCTCTGCACTTGCAAGTATTTTCTCCTCACATTTTATTTTTATTCACTGTGTACTCAGGGTCTAGATAATGACAATAAAACAGTTCAAATTGCAAACACAGATAGTTGCCTCAAAAATTTAGATTCGTGACATAGTTTTGTCGGAAAAATTTGGATACATTCATTTGTTATTTTTGCTTATTTTTGTCTTTGTTTGGATATCTTTACGACCAAAGAAAGGTTTGATTCAGACAAACGCTTCAACAACTCACCGGTGCAGATCAAGCTGGCGTCATCTCCATGCGAACAGCTGATCTGACTCCACGCTGTGACTTGACAATCAGCTAATCGGGACTCATTTCCCAAACAAATGTAGTCATCCTTCCACATTGACCCGTTTCCTGAGCCAAAGTATGCATCTCTGGGAGTTGCATTTACTGCACCACACTGTAGCTGTTCACAGACCACGGCAGCATCTTCCAAGCTGAAGTACTCATCACAAAGTGTTCCCCACTGGTCCCCGTGCTGAACTTCCACCCGGCCGGAACATCTGTTGTCCCCATCAACGAGTCGTGCTTCATGATTCCCTGTTTTATTCATAAAAGAAGTCAGTTAATTAATCGCAACATAAACTAATTGAAAGAATTTGCACAGGATAGGACCGCCATCCAGTGCGTCTGCTCGGCAGAGCCTTGCGAAAATAACACTGTATAGCACTATGCAGACATGTTATTTTTTTAAATCTGATTGACCCGCAATTATTTTTCCAATGTATATTTAAAGTCTTGTGAATAATCTGCATATACCACAGCAGGAATCTCGCATTTTTGATGGATATTTAACAAAATGAATACCATTGTTTCAAACATTGGGCCATGCAGGTGAAGAAGGGTTTCCTTGTCTGATTTCTATACAGTACTCCTGATTCTGTTGATCGTTCAGTTTCATGCCCATCACTCTAAATGTTATATTCTGTCCAAGTTGAAAATACCATTATTCAGCACCATATTCGACCCATGCAGTTCTTTCCCACTCAATGGTCGATAGGCATATGTATTATATTTATTTATTTTCGTATTTATATGTAATATTTGAGGATGCTTCATGCATTCAAATATTGTGCACTCACATGGGACATTTTCGAATTTCTTTTCCGTTATTGGTGATTAAATTGATGTTTGTCTTTACTTGTGATGTATATTTTCTTTGCACTTTTCCATTATATATTTCCATGTTTGTTTATTTCACTGACGACTCGTTTCATCGGTTCATAAGCAACTTTCGAACTGTTAATCATGTTATGTCCCAGCAAGTGTCCGCTGATGATTATAAACTGTGTGAATTCCAGGCTATCTTTCGTTCAACTAACAGCTATATAGTTGATATTTTATTTATTCTTCTGCTTTTTTATCATTTTACAGTCGTTATGTCTACATTTCTAGCAGCAAAATCCGAGGCTGTTGGAACAAGTTATCTCGCTGTAATCATGTATTTTCTATACTGGTGCAGATGCATGCTTGAAGTTCTGCGGCAAAATCAATGGTTTGTATTAATCTACAGGTCCGCACCAATTCATCTGTGTGGTTCCGTTCAGAAGAAAGGAGAATTGTTTCGGGCAATATTCAATAATCCATCAATGATTCAGTACTGAAATAAATTATATTTAATTGCTTTGTGTTATTAGATATAGCCGTTACAGAGCTACAAAACCAGCTACGCATTTTAACGTTTAATCAGTTTTGTGTCTGTATTCAGACATGTGACAAAATCCAGTATCATTAAATTTATTCGAATTATTAATTTTCACGTTCAGGTGTACTGTATACTTTGAAAGGTGTGCTGAAAAAACTTGCGACATGTACTTCACAATAAATTTCTAAAGGAAAACACCAGTTCACATTTTTAATATATTTTGCACTGCGATAATGTATTGTTTAATTTATAATAACGCTGCATGATCAACTGTTGTCCTACAAACATATAAATGCGTATTTCTCTGCATGCTTATCTTTGTGAACTTAACGAATCTTAACCTACACGTTTTTGTGAGATTAGTATCATCGTGCATAACGCCTGCCATTAAGTTCCCCGCTGAAACAAATTCCACGTTATTAAGGACACTCAGTGTCTTGATGCAGAAGTAAATGGGCGAATCTACAAACTTCCTTTGTTCTCTGCTTTGTGGTTTTATCAGCGAAATTGCTGCGCTATTGTTGGTGATTTTTGTTTTCAACTTATTAACAAATATCAAATATCGTAATTTCTTTTGCCGAAACCAAATTCAAGTCAATCATTATTTTATTCTTCCGGCACTTTCACCCTGTTAATCTGCCCGTCGATGTCAGATGAAAATCATATCGAACAGTGCTCTGCTGATGCATTTTGCAAATCGCTAATGGGAGAATTGTCGATAACAGATATCTGGATCCTAGGTACTCACCAGAGCAGATCACACCGACATCATTCTCATGGGTGCAACGATGAGTTCCTGAGGAAAATGGACAGTCCCATAGCCTCGACTCATTACCCTGACATTCAAAGGCATGAGTCGAAACTTGTCCTGTTCCTTCCCCAAAATAAGCTCCTCCCCGCACAGTAACAACGACTCCGCATTGAAGCTGACTGCACACCACGTTGGCATCTTTCATATCCCAGTGCAGATCACAGACCGTTTTCCAGGTTTCTCCAAATTGCACTTCCAGTCTTCCCGAGCATTCATCATTTCCGGACACCAATCTTGGAGCTCGGTGATCTGAGAACGATATGAAGCACAGTTAGGAAAATGAACATTTCAGCAATATGCGTTCATTGCATATAGTTTCAATTGGTTCTCAAACAGATGACATGGTTTTGCACGGCCCAGTTTCATCATGGGATATCGGATCTGAGTATCAAAATTACTTTCTCTCTTTGGTCGATAATTAAGGCCAGATAACAGATTCTTAACACGTTTATTTTTTTTAAATTTTTTATATTCTCTTTTTACTAGAGGAAATTATATTACCACTCTTATGTTATGATAACACAGGCGTGAAAATATCATTATAATTAAGAAAAAAAATAAGAACTTTATTATTGTTGTTTTATTATTATTATTGTTATTATCATCATCATCATCATCATCATCATCAGCAACAGCAGCAGCAACAACATCATCATCATCTTCAACCGTTTGTATCGGAATTCCAAAAGCATCATTCATTTTCCTCAAAGGGAGTACACGGAAATGGAATTTTAAAAAAACTGTAACTTCCCCATCGTCACCCTATTTTGGAGCCAAGTATTCACTGAAAAACATGTGTATAATAAAAAAAAATGAAGTAAGAATTATATATAGGAGACAGAAACTTCAAACATGAAATCTGATGAAATTTAGTCAGGATTTTTGACTAAGAAACCATGGCTACAAATAGCAGTCCCCATTCAATATTTCTCATTCAGAATTCTATAAAGGTGAGGAATGCACACACGGTGATTAAATTGTCAAGACTGACGGCATAGTGTTCTGGATTTGATGGGAAGAAGAATCCCCTGTTTATCCGACTGCACTTTCATTCAAATAAATAATGGTTGGGGAATTTTGTCAGTTTGTTTACATTTATTCTACGTTCCACAAACTTTTCTACAAAAACGCCATTCCAAGAGATTCTCGAACTTCGTCCATCTGTACATTTTTGCTAGTCCTTATGTCATCTTATAGGTAGGTTCCATATTTACGGTGGCCCCTACCTTGGAAAGAAAATGCAGTGATGCTGTTCCCAACAGATGAAAGTAGGTAGCGCAGAGGCTTCACATCCAACTTATGATTTTCGTAACTTCTGCCATCTCTAAATGGACCCTACCACTAAATTCATTTTTATGCTTCCCGTCCTAAGCATGCACACGACGCTTTCCACAGGCATCACTCCGTCCGTAGTTCCCTTCTCCAATTATGCCTCCCCTCTAATCTCTCTCTCTGGGCATTTATTCCTACAAGCAGCCAAAATTCTGCACTTGTTCATTCACTTCCTTCCTGCCCTCCATAACAGGCTGCACCGAGTCCTTCCAGGTATTTAACAATTCCACTACGAAATGCTAATTTCGTCTACTGTATCTATTGTTTCTATGCTGCCTCCACTACATTAGTGAGACCTCATCAATCTGCAGCTCATATTTCTCTCTCAGAAGCGGAACTTCCCCATAGGTCAACAATTTACTTTCGACTCCTCTTGCAACATGACGGTCCATAGCTCCACTTGTGCCACGATGTGGACACACTCGGGTTCAATTAACAACACCTCATTTACTATTCTTGTAGA
This sequence comes from Hemitrygon akajei, assembly GCF_048418815.1. NCBI lineage: Eukaryota > Metazoa > Chordata > Chondrichthyes > Myliobatiformes > Dasyatidae > Hemitrygon > Hemitrygon akajei. The sequence goes on along the minus strand of NW_027331959.1, from coordinate 4,212,804 downwards.
TTTTATGCCGATGGCATAAATATGGTTTTATCCTTGAAGTTAAAAAAACAGTCACTTCCCTCCCCTCGTCTTCAATTCCCCACTCTATCCTCTTATGGCGCCTCACCTACCTAGGACATCCCTTGCTATCCCTCCTCTTTCCATTTCTCTGAAGTGACACTACCCTCTTGTGGCAGATTCCTTCTACGCATCTCTATTGTTTTCCCACCCACTTGCTTTCACCTACCAACTTCTATCTATATTTCCGCACCACCTCCCACTTTTCATTCAGAGGACTGCCCCTTTCCAAACTGTTCTAAGAAGTGTTCGCCGAATCGTTTACGCATTTGCATGGAAGCTGAAACCATGAGCTGTGTTCCAGCAGTGTTTTTGTTGGCTGCTGTAGATTTCCGGTGTCTTAATAGTTACATTTAATGCCACAGAAATGTCGACAATATACATCTTGAAATTATTTTTCTTCGCAAAATCGACGAAAACAGAGGAGTGTCCTAAAGTCTGAATAACAGTTAAAACGTTGGAACCCCGAAACACAACCAGCTCCCCCTCCCCCGCACAAGCAGCTGCAACGCAGCGATAACCCCACCCACCAACAAAAAAAATCAGCAACCTCTATCGACCACTCAAACGTGCAGCAAACTATCAATAAAGACCCAGACTTGCCGTATCCCAAAAACGACGTGCACCCGATAATGTGTCATATCACAGGCTCGCTCACTCCCTAATTAGGGAACAAGAGGTGTCCCCGTTTCACAGTGAAAGGGAGGAATAACAAACAACTCGCTGACTTACGATTTCAGAAGTTTGTTGTGTCGCTTTTTCCGAGCACTCCGGCCAGTGAGTCGGCAGCAGGAAGGCGCTGCTTTCTGGACAGACAATCCACGGCAGTTACCCGCTGCCGAATTTGTTGTCTATGCAACGAGTCATGTTTTTATTTTTATATGCCTTATAAGGTAACATCTCAGTCTGCTTTAGTGAAAAATAGCTTTATCTATTGTTAAAAGATCTCAGGCTGTCCATGCAATATCATTCTATGCTTTTCTACATCCTGTCAAGATTAATAGTAGCATTCACATATCACGTCGATTATAATTATCTTAAACATTTAAAAGTGCATTGGCATGAAGATAGCGTACAACCTTACCTCAGCAGAATCACGCTCGAATCTTCGGCCAATGATGCAAATAAATTATACCAATTTCTAATTGGCATGTCACTGCCGGTAAGCAAAGTACTCACCCCGAGTTCTCTATGTTCAGCAAAAGACCTCAATAATTCTATATTATCACATCTCTTCTAATTTCGTAAAATATAACAATATGCATCATTTCCGCACATTACCATTTGATCTAATGCCAACTGTAAATGCAGGCAATATTCTTAACCAAACAATGTATCAGTAACTGGATGTCATCAACAGAGCTATTAATTATTATATTTGGATAGTAACACAACTTGTTAAGCGGTACGACAGACGTAAGGATAATGATTTTCCTCGGTCGCGAAATTAAAGATAAAAACAATACCTCAGTGTGTCTCTCTGTGTCCTATCAACAATAAAGCTTGGTATTGAAATAGCTGCCCCAGCAGCGATACCACGTGAGTTAACTTTATGGACCAAACTTCCATAAATTTCATGGAGGAAACATTTACCGCCTTGCCTCGTCGGTTCTCTTGTTTAGCTTTTCGAAAACCTCGTTTCATGACAGATGACACCTCAAGGAAAATCGTCAAAGCGCATAATACGAAATTTATACAATCACTCACATAGATTCCACTTCCAATATTGCACACTCTGTATGGCTTCACTACTAAGGCTAATGTAATGGCTTCAGAGTAATATTCTACTGTTAAGGTAATGGCTTGTCTGTAGCAGCAATGTTTGTGTTATGACTAGAGATAACGGGTCTTTGGAATTCAGGGGCTAGCCAATAAGAGATTGTTGCTGTGTCTTGTGATTCTGGAAGCAGTTGTTTTCGCGGGCTTTTGCCAAAGGGCGAGAAAGGGATGAACAGAGAAGACGCGATTGGGAAGATTCGGTAGGCCGCCAGACGGAGTGGACTCCGAGCGGGCGTCCGTAGGTGGGTGACGCTCGGAGTAGATCGGATGGTGGAAGGAAGACTACTGACTGAGCTCCAACGATTGTGCACAGAGTGTTTAATAAGATTGGCACCCTTTTTTTCTATATATTTTCGCTCTACTAACCACATAGTTAAAGTAAAAGTTATAAACTTAATCATTTAATCGCATATTGTATACTGCTTGTTATTCGGGATACTGATTTGTAACAGGGGACACACTTCTCAGCATCCACCCAAACGAGATTTCCGAAGTTTGGCTGGACCGGGCAGTTATCACCCCCCTTGGCGAAGAGAGTGTTACACAACTTTCATACAGTTTACTGTTCTCAATACGCGTTTGTCATTGCAGTCAACATAAATAAAGTCTTTGCATTAAACTCCCCGAATCTTCAGCTGCATCTACTGTAACTAACGAAAATGCATTTATCTTTGCCAGAGTTTGATATCTCTGCGTTTGTTTACCACGCGTTTAGGGATAGCATTCCGAAATTGACCAAAAGAAAAATGGTTTGCAAGATATAACCAGATCAGAAGAGCTAGATTTTTTTTTCCTACAGGGAAAAGAGGTTATCGGGAAGAGGCTTTCACGGGTTTGCATATTTTCGCTTTGTCAGTACATTCAAGAGGTCATTCAGAGTCTGTCAGCAAAACATGTCCCCATATTCACATAAGATTAAATATTTGTTGTTGTGTGTTTTATAGCATTGTGAATTCCAACTATCTTGCCCTCTTTTAATATATATGCATTAATCTAACCACGTTTCATCTTGGGTCACACGTTGGCGTAGCATTTACTGTAACTCTGTACAGCGCCAGTGATCAAGATCCAATTCCCTCCACGGTCTGTACGGTGTTTCTCCGTTCTGCCAAAGACCGCGCAGGCTTCTTCAGGATGTTCCGGCTTACTCACATTCAAAATATGTTCAAGTTATTCAGGGTTGGTGAGTGGTGAACAAGCTGTGTTGTATCATGGCCGAAGTTCGACTTCAACTTATAAGACGCGTTTCACTGAATGTTTCTATGATTCAATCTACAGATGATCAACAGAGAAACTTTTTTTTTAGAATTACTTAATTTGCTGAATATAACGTTTTCCCAGGTTATCCAATCTGTCTCCATTAAGTTACTCAATTCCCAGCAATATTTCTGTATCACAAGTGTGGATCAAGCACAGCTGTATAAAGTTCTGATTAGTGACAATATTCTCGTTTTATCCATATCCTGTTGTACTATATATTAGATATCGATCAATTTCGTTTCCTCTGTACAGTTGATCATCTTACGACAAGCATTTATTTCCTAGTTATTGATACAAATCGTATACACGGAAGTTCAAGCACCACCCTTTGGATGCAACATTGGTCACAGATTAACAATAAGACAAACATTGTTCTATCATTGGATTCTGTCTCCTGCAGCGCAGCACAATATCAAAATCATTCAGCTTGCCTTGCAACCCGTGTGCCTCACCTTTACGAAAGCCTGTTATGCAAATCCCTGTGCAAAATATTTTTAAAGTGTACTGCGGACTTCCGGTAAGATGGCGATTGTTTAGCTGCTCCGAACTTTTGTTCCGTTACTGTAGCTATCTTTACACTAAATGTCTCCATTTTTTAAACCTTAGTTAGGATTCTTTTCGGTATCTCTTACTTGCCTGTGAACATATCTAACTTACAATGTCCAGCAAGAGTTCTAAATCCAGGAGAAAGGAAGCTATCGCTCCCTCAGACGAGACCCTGGTTGCGCTCGGAAAGCTCCGAGACGAAATTTTAAAGGAATTTAAAACCGCTTTCAAACAGTTGGATGACAAACTGGATCGGATCAACGATAAAGTGGACAAGCATGCCGAACACATATCTCGCATCGATTCGACTTCTGAGGATTTAGAAAGTCGTGTTCGATACTTGGAGACTCTCTTTTCCAGCTTAGAGGAAAAATCTAACAAACTTCTTTCCAAAATGGTGGATCTCGAAAATCGCAGCAGACGCTGCAATCTCAGAATTCTTGGATTGCCAGAGGCGACCGAACAGAGATCAACCGTGAAGTTTTTCGCCAAGTTTCTCTGTGAGATATTCGGGAAAGATTTGCTTCAGAACCCGCCCGAGCTCGAACGGGCACACAGAGTCTACGTTCCCCCCGGAATTCTGGGCTCCCGTCAGCGACCAGTAATCTTGTGTTTCCATCAATACCAGGTAAAACACAGTCTGATTGTAGAGGCACGTCGCAGGGGGTCTTTTCCTTTCCAGGATACAACCATTCGCTTTGTTGAAGATTTTGCACCCCAGACCATAAAGATGCGCGCTGAGTTTAAAGGCGCAATGAAAGTGCTTTTTGATAGTAGTTTTAAACCCTCTCTTCGCAATCCTGCCGATCTACGAATCAAGCTTAATACCGGAAAATACAAGTGGTTCATATCAGTGAAGGAAGCTGAAGCATTTGTGGCAAGTGTTCCGGCTATCCAGTCATCTTCGTAATCTGATCGGATCTCCTAAAATGGTGGATAAATACTCCTCGTAGTAAAATTAATTTTTCTGGACTCAGACTTGACTTGAATCACTCAGACATTATTCATTGAAACTCTAAGGGCTGTTGACAATCTCTCCCGGGATTTGGTGTGTGTGTAATCTATTTTCATTCTTGTATAACTTTATCTACAGAGTTCTACAACTGACTCTAACTTGTTTTGGAGGTTCGAAGTCTTTAGTGAAGGCCTCCCTGTTTGTTGGTTCACAGTTTAATTGCTGATTTATTTTTCCTGTTTTTATATTTATTTATTTTATCTTTTTTTTTTCTTTTCTTCACCCTTTTTTTCTAATCTCTGAATTTTTTTTCTCTCCTCTCTGAAAATGGTTGATAAATACTCGTCTTGAATGTATAATTTTCCCCTTCCTCTCTTTTTTTTTTTACCTTTTTTCCCCCTTTCTCTTACTTTATTCTTCTACAATTTTTCGCGGGTAGGTTAGTTTTGGTTTTCTTCCGATTTTCTCTGTATTAAGTTTTATATTTCTGCAGAAGGTGTTCTAATCTGTAGTTATGTTTTCTAGTGCATAAACTAGTTACTATTTGCTATAGTATTTATACGGAACTGTTGTTAATGACACAGATCTGGAAGTTGTATTTGGGTTACTTTTTTTGGTAGAGCTAGCTACTTGTTTTGGTAGCCGTCTAGTTTTGGGTTGTGTGGGTGGGGTGAGTTTTCCAGTTCCAACATCACTCACTGTATTTATTGTTTCTCTTTATTGCTCAGGACATGTATATGTTTTGATTTTACGAATCTATGTTTACATCTCTGCTCCCAGACTGCTATTGTACTGCTTGACTTTTTATATGCCTGCTGCCTTTTATGTATTAGTAATTGATAATGGCTTGTGCACTTAAATTCGTGAGCTGGAATGTAAAGGGATTGAATCACCCTGTTAAAAGGAGGAAGGTATTCTCACATATCAAACAACTCAAAGCTGACATTGCATTCCTTCAAGAAACTCATATTCATTGTTTTGATAACTCCTGGCTTCTGTCAAAGTGGGCGGGTCAGCATTTTCATTCATCCTTTGCCGCTAAAGCTAGGGGAGTTTCCATTCTTATTAACTCAAATATTTCTTTTGAACTCCATAATAAATATCTGATACAAATGGCCGCTTTATTATTGTTTCTGGTAAACTATATAACACTAAAGTTGCACTAGCAAACCTGTATGCCCCCAACTTTGATTATGTTAACTTTTTTGAACGGATTTTTCCCTCACTACCAGACTTAAACTCATACTCTCTTATACTGGGTGGTGACTTCAACTGTTGGTTGGATCCTAAATTGGACCGATCGTCCTCTGTTACCAGATCACCTACTAAATCTGCGTTAGCTATCCAATCGTTTCTCTCTAATTTTTTTATCTCTGATATATGGCGTTTCCTCCATCCTACGGAGAGAGATTATTCTTTTTTCTCACTTGTTCACCATACCTTCACTAGAATTGACTATTTCCTACTCGATAACCAACTTATCCCAATTGCCCACACTTGTGACTATCAGAGTATACTGATTTCTGACCATGCCCCAATTATAATCTCTCTCTGAACTTTCCTGGTCTCCCTCAGAGGAAGAAACACTGGCGGTTTGATTCAACTTTATTATCGGATGAAGATTTTGTAAAATTTATTAAGGATCAGATAACCTTTTATTTTAACACTAATACATCACCTGAAATGCCATCCCAGATTGTCTGGGATGCCATGAAAGCATGTCTGAGGGGTCAAATAATCTCTTACACAGCAAATCTCAACAGAAAATCCCGTGCAGATCGATCAGACCTCATTAACCAGATTAAAGATTTGGATCAAATATATGCCCAAACTAAGAACCCTGAATTATACAAGAAGCGCGTTGAACTCCAAACTAAATTTAACCTTCTGTCCACTCAACCTGTCAAACGCCAACTTCTCTAAAGCAAGAGTCGCTTTTACATTCATGGGGATAAGTCTGGTAAATTCCTAGCCAATCAGCTGAGGCGTTCCAAAGCCAAACAACATATTACAAAGATCCGGAAGCAGAACGGAGACTTTACATCGGATCATTTAGAAATTAATGACGTATTAAAAAAATTTTATTCTCGGCTTTATTCCTCTGAATCTCTGAATGACAATATTTCTGTTGATCAATTTTTACAGAATCTGAATATCCCCTCACTTTCATCTGATTTCAAAGCCAAACTCAATGCGCCTATATCATCAGAAGAAATATCTTTTGCAATTTCTGCACTGTCCTCAGGGAAATCTCCTGGACCTGATGGGTTCCCTGTAGAATTTTATAAATCATTCTCTTCTCTTCTTTCTCCTCAGTTACTTTCAGTATTATCTGACTCGTTTAATTACGGCAAATTGCCACCCTCTTTCAATGAGGCATCTATGATTCTTCTTTTAAAAAAGGGCAAAGACCCAACTGAGTGTTACTCGTACAGGCCGATCTCTCTGCTCAATGTTGATGTAAAGATCTTAGCTAAAGTGTTGGCTCACAGATTAGAAACCGTTCTTCCCTCCATTATCTCTGATGACCAAACAGGCTTTATTAACAACTGTCTCCCTGTTTTTTAACATTCGGCGTCTATTTAATATTTTATACTCAGCTCCAACTGGGCCTCCTGAATGTATTATTTCCCTCGATGCGGAGAAAGCATTTGATCGTATAGAATGGAACTACCTTTTTGCAATCTTAGAAAAATTTGATATCGGCCAAAGTTTCATCTCTTGGATCCAATTGCTGTACCTGTGTCCTACTGCTTCTGTTTTAACTAATTTTCAGAAATCCCAAGTATTTAATCTCAAACGTGGCACCCGTCAGGGATGCCCCTTAAGTCCCTTTCTCTTTGATTTGGCTATAGAACCTCTGGCGATAGCATTTCGAAACTGTCCTGAATTGACCGGGATTTGAAGAGGGGGTGTTGAGCATAAAGTTTCTCTCTAAGCTGATGACTTATTACTCTTTCTCTCAAATCCGTCTACATCCTTACCTCTAATGTTTTCACTTCTTGACCAGTTTAGCCAGATCTCTGGCTATAAACTCAATTTACATAAGAGTGAACTTTTCCCAATTAATAAAGAAGCACAAGAACTAATATTTCGTGATCTCCCTTTTAAAGTAGTCCATAATCAATTTACTTATCTTGGAATTACAGTCACGAGGAAGTTTAAAGATCTCTTTCGTGAAAACTTTGTCAATCTTTCATATGCTATAAAACAGAGTCTGGTACAATGGTCACCTCTATCTATGTCTTTGGTAGGTCGCATTAATGTTGATAAAATATATGTTCTCACAAATGTTTATACTTATTTCAATCTATCCCAATTTCTATTCTTAAATCTTTTTTTTTGATTCCTTAGACTCTATTATTTTGTCATATCTGTGGCAGAATAAGCGCACTAGAATTAATAAAATCCACCTCCAAAAATCTAAAAAAGAGGGTGGCATGGCTTTACCTAACTTTCGCTTATATTATTGGGCAGCTAATATACGTTGTGCTACCTTCTGGTCTTTCTTCCACGGTCAATCCGAGTGCCCTAACTGGGTGGCAATGGAGTTGATCTCCACTAAAGAATTATCTATATCTGCACTTCTTGGCTCTGCACTGCCTAGTAGTCTGCCCAGATCAATAGCTAATCCTCTTGTTAGACACACTTTGCGTATATGGGCTCAGTTCAGGAAATGCTATGGTTTCCAGGGGTTTTCCGTTTCTAGGCCTGTCGCACATAATCACCTTTGTTTACCTACCACGTACGATTCAGCATTCCATGTTTGGTACAGGAAGGGCAATAGACATTTTGAAGATCTCTTCATTGATAATCGCTTCGCTTCTTTTCAGCAGCTCTCTGTTAAGTTCAACCTGCCTAACGCTCACTTTTTCAGATATCTCCAAATCCGACACTTTATTGCTCCTTTAATTCCTAATTTTCCTGAAATGCCTGCGAAAAATGCTATGGGCCTATTTCTTTCTATTAATCCACTAGGTAAAGGTTTAATATCAATTATCCGAGGTAAACTAGCAGCCTTACGACGGGCCCCTGTGGATAAAATTAAATTGGCCTGGGAGCAGGATTTAAATATCTCCTTATCCGAGGAGAGCTGGCACTCAGTTCTCAAATCGGTTAACTCAACCTCTCTTTGTGCTCGCCATTGCCTTTTACAGTTTAAGATTGTTCATAGAGCCCATATGTCTAAATCTAAACTATCTCGATTCTACCCTGGCATTAGTCCGCTCTGTGAAAAATGCAAGAGGGGTGTGGCCTCTCTCATCCATATGTACTGGCTTTGTCCTAGCTTGGAGAAATTCTGGAAAGATGTCTTCACTACATTATCGGGTATTCTGAATCAGCACCTAGAACCAAACCCTTTAATTGCTCTGTTCGGTTTTTGGGGCGAGACAGATTTATGTCTGGGTCCGACCAAATGCCGAATACTATCCTTTGCCTCTCTCCTGGCTAGAGGCTTGATCCTCCTTAGATGGAGAGATGCTTCCCCGCCCACTCATGCGCAATGGCTTAACGACATTATGGCCTGCTTGGACCTCGAAAAAATTCATTATTCAGTTCTTAATTCGGATCTAAAGTTCCATAAGGTCTGGGGACCTTTTATCGAGTACTTTCATAACCTTCCTCTTGACTAGGGTTTTTTTTTTCTTTTTTTCTTCTTTTCGGTCCCTTGCTTTCAGCTCCCTTTTTTTTCTTGTAGTAGGCATTATTATCCTCTGTTGCTAAGTGTATTCACAGTCTGGGAGTTTGACTGTCCTGACCTATACTCTTTATATTGTGTTGTGGTCGGTCTGGAGTTGTTGTTGTTTTTTTTTCTTGTGTTGTGGGGCTGGGGGAGGACACTAAGCTTACTTGTCTTTAATTTAGGTGCTTTTTTGTTAAATTCTCTTCTTTTGTAGCATATTGTTATTGTATGCTTAATTTTGCACTGTATTAATGCTCCTCATTGGGATTTGGGGTTTTTAATTTGTAAAATATTTTGAAAAACTAATTAAAAAAACTTTTAAAAAAAAGTGTACTGCTGTGCCATGAAGAATATTCCCAATTACTTGAACAATTAATCAGGTATATTAGAAACACGGGGTTACCCCATCACAGCGTTATGCAGAATATGCAGAATCAGACCCTGCCTTTCCAACAATCTGTTTGCCCCAGTGAATACAAATATCGTCCTGCGGAGTTCCTGTCGGTTGACGACGTTAAGAGAAGGCAGAAACGGTTCCAGACGATGGAAGCCCAGAAGCCAATGAAATTATCAGTTTCAGTAAAAGTTTCTTAATAATTAAGGACCGCTCAAATTAATCAAATAGAGGCTAGTAATACCGAAGAATCATGTTAAAAAATAATCGCTAGGCGGTATATTAATATATATCAGGTATGCTGTCCGGATTTTATGAGACCAGATTCCCTTGACAAAGACGGAGAAATCACAGCTGAAGATGAGTATGTAAACCATAGTAAGGCTCGGTTGTAGAAATTGCTACTGCGTAAACCGAGTGTGCTTCATGGGATTTGATGGAGAGAACATTGCTTGACCGCAGTCATGAAGAATTGATTTGAATATCTTTCAATCCATTACAATACACACAAAGTGCTGGTGGAACACAGCAGGCCAGGCAGCATCTATAAGGAGAAGCACTGGCGACGTTGCGGACCGAGACCCTTCGTCAGGACTCCAGACGAAGTGTGTGTGTTGTTGAATTTCCAGCATCTGCAGATTTCCTCGTGTTTGCTTTTCAAACCATTAAGTCCTTCTCACCGTCTGCTACAGAAAGGATCTCGTAAGCTGCAAAAATATGTAAATTTTGTCAGTCCCATCATGAGAACTGGTCTCTGTAATATCCAAGATATCGTCAAGGAGCGGTGCCTCAAATAGGCGGTGTCAATCATTTAAGAGACTCCCTTCACGAAGGACATGCCAATTCCCATTGGTAACATCAAGAAGCTGGTACAGAAGCCTGAAAGCTCTCACTCCGCGATTCAAGAGCAGCTTCTTTCCATCTGCCATCCAATTTCTGAATGGTCATTGAACCCATGATCACGACCTCACAATTCTTCTTTTTTCTGTTTTTGCACTCTTTTTAATTTAACTATTTCACACTCACACACACATATCATGTTACATGTGTGTGTGTGTGTGTGTGTGTGTGTGTGTGTGTGTGTGTGTGCGCGCGCGTGTGTATATATACACGCACATACATCCACATGTTTAGACATATGTGGATCAAATGGATCAGCCGTGATGATGTGGTTGTGTGAACTTGATGTGCCGAATTGCATAATGTTGCTCTATATTATATACCTAATGCAATTCATATTTTTTCTATATTTTCTTGTATTGCATTCTACTGCTGCTACAATGTTAACATATTTCAAGACAAACGCCGGTAATATTATTTCCGATTCTGATTCCGGATACCCGATAGTCGAAGCAGTATCTCTCTAGAAACGGCAGCATGTGCTACAGTGCCATTTTCTTTTCCACTGTTCATAGAAACCCCTTTCAGCCGTATTTCTAGTTTTATGAATTCGAGAACTCCCTGTGAATCCCTTGCTGTTTGTTTCCTGTTCAGGTTATCTACAGTATTGTCCCGAAATGCAACGATGTTTTTCATATATTTTTCTCTGTACAGGATTGGTGATTAATCCATTTCATCCAGCGGTGTAATTTTGTTCAAGTTTCCTACAGTCCCGATAGATTTTGATCCCCTCAAGTTTGACAATATCTGGGAATAATCTTCTATGAAAAAGTAATTTCGGAATGCATTAACCTTATTTTTTCACATTGTTTTCATACACTGTAGGCTTAATTACTGGTTCTGCGAGACAATAGCAGTTGCACAACGGCAAAAATTGTGTGCATTTGAAACTTGAAATGCAACGCTGCAGTTAACACACATCTGAATCAAATAGAAAAGAATACAGAAGCACACAGACGACATCATCAACGCAAATAGGAGTACACGCATGTTCTGAGGTCGAAGATACTTCGTTATAACTAAAATGGCAAACGGTTCTTTGTAATGATACCAAGCAATAGCGATGGTCTGAAATCATGTTCATATTTTCTCACAGAATGAATGCGGAATCTAATCCGGAGGGACACTGGCATTCACAATGCCGTGAGTGTGATCATAAGACCATGAGATATAGGAGCAGAAGTAGGCCATTCGGTCCATCAGTCATGGCTGATCCAGTTTTTTCCAGTCATCCCCACTCCCCTGCCTTCCCCCCAAACCCTCTGATGTCCTGATTAATCAAGAACCTACCTATCTCTGCCTTAAATGCACTCAATGACTTGGTGTCCACAGCCACTCGGAGCAACAAATTCCACAGATTTACCATCCTCTGACGAAAGTAGTGTATCCGTATCTCCGTTTGAAATCGCACTTCAATCTGTTCAGGACTTTTAACATTCCGAATGTTTCTATAAGAACCTCCCTCATTCTCTGTATTCCTACGAGATCCAGTGAGCACAGCCTAAGTGCCGCCCTTCAATTTCAGGAATCATTCTCACGAATCTTCTCTGAAACCTCTCCAATGTCAGAATATCGTTTCTAAAATACGGAGGACAAAATTGCGTGCAATACACTGTGTGGTCTGCAACTAACTTATAGAGCCTAAAAATCACATCCCAGCTCTTATATTCTGCACCTCTAGAAACGAATGGCAAAATTGCATTTGCCGTCTTCAGCTCCATCTCAGCCTGAAGGTTAACCTTATGGTATCCAGCACAAGGCCTCCCGAGTCCCTTTACATTTATGCATTTTGAATATTCTCCCCATCCAAATAATAGTCTGCCCGTTTATTTCTTCCCAATGCACTTTCCAACATTGTATTTCATTTGTCACGTATTTGCCCATTCCCGTAAACTATTTGTCTCTAAGCACTACACGCTCTCCACCTATCTTTGTATCATCAGCAAATTTAGCCACAAGTCCAGTAATTCCATAGTTCAAATCATTGACATACATTGTAAGATGCAACGGTGCCAACACCGACTGCTGTGGAACTCCACTGCTAATCGGCAGCCAGCCAGAATAAGATCTGTTTTCTGCCGATCAGCCAATGCTCCACCTATGCTAGTAACTCCCATGTAATTCTATGGCTCTTATCTGGCTAAGCACCCTCATGTGCGGCACCTTGTCAAAGGCATTCTGAAAATCCAAGTACACCATTTCTACTACATCTCCTTTGTCTACCCTGCATCTAAATTCCTAAATAATTGCAATAGGTTCGTCGTGCAGGATTTTTTCTTTCAAGAAACAATGCAGGCTTTGGCCTATCTTGTCAACTGCTTCCAGGTATTCCGTAATCTCATCCCCATCAATCGATTCCAACAACTTCCCAACTACTGATATCAGCTAACTGGTCTCTGCTTTTCTCTCTGCTGCCACCCACCCTTCTTAAATTGCAACGTAACATTTGCAATTTTCCAGTCATGCAGCACAATGACAGAATCGTTCGATTCTTGAAAGATCATTGTTAAAGTTTCCACAATCACTCCAACTAATTCCTTCAGAACCCGAGGGTGCATTATATCAGGTCCAGAAGATTTATAATCATCCATTAAGCTTCCTGAGCACCTTCTCAGTCATAATTTTCACTGCACATACTTCACTTCCATAACACTCTCGAATGTCCGATATACTGCAGATGCCTTCCACTGTGAAGAATAATGCAAAATACGCTTTTAGTTCCTCTGCCAACTGTGTGTCTCTCAGTACAATATCTACAGCGTCATTTTATTGGTTCAATATCTACCCTCAACTCTCTATACTTTTCAATACTTAATAATGCTTTTAGTATTTTTTTATATAGTCGCCAGCGTCCTTCCATACTTCATCTTTTCGTTCCTAATGACCTTTTCTTTTTCCTTCTGCAATCCTGATCTCCACTGCAGCTTTGACCTCTTTGTACGTACTCTCTTTTGTTTTTGATTCGGCTCTCACTTCACTTGTCAGCCTGGGTAGAGTCCTTCTTTCATTTGGATTTTTTTTTCTTTTTTGCCATATATCTGTCTTGTCCTTCTCTTATTTTTCGCAGAAACTCCAGCCATTGCTGTTCTGCTGTTCTTTCTGCCGTTGTCCATTTCCAGTCACCTTGTTCTGTTCTCTTCTCATGCCATTGTAATTTCATTTACTTCACTCAAATATCAACACATTAGGATTTAGTTTCTCCTTATGAAATTGCAAAGTGAACTCCATCATATTCTGATCACGTTTCCCTAAGGGTTACTGAACCATAAGGTCTCTTGTCACCACCAGATCATTGTGCAACACACAATTCATCACAGCCGATCCCACAGTGCGCTCATCAACAAGCTGTTCTAAAAAGCTATCCTTTAGACATTCCACAAATTCCCTCTCTGGAGGTCCAGTACTGACCTGGTTTTCCCAATCCACTTTCATGTTAAAGTACCCAACCAATATCATGACATTACTCTTCTGACACTGCCTTCAGATACCTCCTGCTTCAATTTGTAGTCCACATTCTGGATGTTGTTTGCAATTCTTTGTAAAACTACCAGTAGGTTCTGTCATACGGGAGGCGTTGGAACGGACCCAAATGCCAGACACAGACACTTAAGTACTAGGGAGAGGACTAGGTGGATCAAGAAAACAAGGGAAGTGTGGTAGAAAAGACGCTGGACAAGACACAGGCTCTGGACGAGACTAGGATACAGGGCCTGGGCTACGACTTGGACTTGGACATGGACTGGAATCTGTTCGGAGCCTTGGACAGGGACTGGAACCTACTTGAGCCTGGGACACGGACTGGAATCTCCACGGAGCCATGGTCACGGAGCACAGGAAAACCGAGCCTTGGTCTGGAGCACAGGAACACAGAACACAGAGCCAGGACCCCTCCTTGCGAACAGGACATAGGACCGGGGCTTTACACAGAGTCAGGAAACCCCCTTGGGGCAGGACTTAGGGCCGGGACTCATACACGTGCCCGAAACACAGGGACACAAATATATAATTCCAAGCTCAACAGAAGCTTCCTTCTGTTGGTGTGGCAAGGTTCCGGTCTCACTCCGACGGCTGAACTTGACGGCGATACAGGCGGGGATGCAGACGAGTTTGCCGGCAAGGCTTCAGAGAGAAGGAAGACTTCAGGGTAACGGCAAAGACGGCCTGACTTACCCAACCGAGGCAAGTACAGGAATGTACAGATCTAACCGTAAGGTAACGGCAAGGATGGCCTGACTTACCTCACTGAGGCAAGGACAGGAATGATCAGATCCCACCACAGGGTAACGGCAAGAACGTCCTGACCCCACAGAGGCAAGGACGGGATACCAACGAGCTGAACCAGCAAGCACACTCGAGCCCGGGATCACTTTTATTCCAACCACAATATGAGAGTCAGATGCCTGATTAAGCACAACTGAAACAACGGTCAGCCAAAATACTGGGAGTCCGGTTTCCACGGACCGGACCGTGAATCGGAATGCGGATTTCACGGAACGGACCATGACAGGTTCCTTTTACCCTTCTCATTTCTTAACTCACCCCAGAGAGACTGTGCACCTTCCGATCCTATATCATCCCTTTCTAATGATTTAATATTATTTTATATACACAGAACAACACCACCTGTTCTGTCCACTATCCAATCTTCCCGCCACACCATAGACCCTTGCCAGATGTGAGGGCAGTTTCCTAATCCCTTACTTCCTACAGGACCCATCACATTTTATTCATACTTCTCAATTAGCTGA
This sequence comes from Hemitrygon akajei, assembly GCF_048418815.1. NCBI lineage: Eukaryota > Metazoa > Chordata > Chondrichthyes > Myliobatiformes > Dasyatidae > Hemitrygon > Hemitrygon akajei. Next base: position 4,197,481 of record NW_027331959.1, on the reverse strand, counting down.
AGTTTACTGACAGCTTCGAAATAAGACGGAACGCAGGGGGACTAACAACAGCTGTGGTGAAGAGAAATTGCCAAAATATCGAGTTTGGTCTATGTTAGTCCTGATGACAAAATTTTGCATTTTGTTACCCACAGATGTCGCTTGATCCGCTCAATCGTTCTGGTGGCTGTGCCGGCTGTCACGTATTTACGATTTATGTAGGGGTTTGAAATCAGAATGCTATCTCATCATGACAGTAATAATATCTAAACAGATAGATTTAGTACCCGATCTCTCGCAGCGAGCGGTAAGCTTGTGTTATTTCGATTCTCGGACAGCACGGATTAAGAAAGAGAGGGCGTACCCAGAGAAAAGGGGCTCGATTTACCTGCGCAGATAACTCCGGCATAATCGGGTCGAGAATGGGTATAGTAACTCCATTCTTCTGATTTACATTCCCGCAGAGCAGGCTCAGTCCCGTCGCAGGTAACATTATGGGTTATAATGCTGTCAAAAACCTTTCCAAAGTGATATTCGTGTGGGGCTTTCAGTGCGGCGCCGCAGCTCAACTCTCTACACACCACAGTTGCATCCAACAGATCCCAGCCCAAAGCACCGACAGGTCTCCAGTATCCCCTGTAGTTCACTTCCAGTCTCCCGGTGCATGGACTGTCTCCTTTTTCCAGTCTCACCTTCATACTTTCTGGAATAAAAAAAAAGATTAAACGTCAACACAAGAGTTTTTGAATAGGCTAGAAATGTTGAGCAACAGACAGAAAATGCTGGCGGATCTTTGCACATCAGTCAGCAACCATCGAGAGGAGCAAAGTACAGAGAATACGAACATTGATTGTTCATGCTGAGGAATGGCGTCAGCCCGAATCATCGATTGTTTGTTGATTTCCGCATATGTTTCACTTAGATACTGTATATATTTGTTAATTAAGTAGGCAAACAAACAAATAAATACATATATAAGCAGTTAAATTGATCAATTGGTATTTCATATAGATATTCATTGGTATGTTAGCATATCTGAAAACAGGTTGAGTGAACTCGGCCTTTTCTCCTTGGAGCGACGTATGATGAGAGGTGATCTGATAGAGATGTATATGATGATGAGAGGCATTAATCGTGTGGATAGTCAGAGGTTATTTTCCAGGGCTGAAATGGCTGCTACAGGAGGACACAGGTTTAAGGTGCTGGGAAGTACCGAATATGTCAGAGGTAAGTTTTTCACGCAGGGAGTGGTGAGTGCGTGGAATGGACAGCGGTAATGGAGGCGGATACAATAGGGTATTTTGAGAGACTTTTGCTGCTCAGAGAAACAGAGGGCTATGGGTAAGCCTAGTAATTTCTAAGGTAGAGTCATATTCGGTACAACATTGTGGGCCGAATGGCCTGTATTGTGCTGAAGGTTTTCAACGTCTCTATCTGTCCATTTATCTGCCTATTTTGTGGCAGCTATATGATTATTTGTTTATTTACTTGCTTGTTTCCTTATTTCATGCTGTCACCATTATTTATTATCATTTATTTGTTTATTTGATGCGCGCAGTGCTTTTGTAAGGAAAATGAATCAATATTTGAAAGCATAGGTGTATAATGAGAGAGGGGAAAAATCAAAAGCACCTGAGAGGCACAACTTCTTAACCCCCATGACCGTAGGTGTGCCAGCGAACAGCGAGAGAAAGTAGGTGAAGCAGCTAAAGACACGCAACTTTAAATCCACTTCGACAGCTATAAAGATAGAACATGTTAGCAGAGATATTGGACACCATGTGACAAATCAAATCAGATGATCATGTTGGCTCTCTTGTATAGTTTAGGGGAAAGAACTGTTGCGGTGCTGAATTACACTATAATCAATGGCTGCAAATGTTGGAATTTGGAGCAACTGAGAACAAGTTCGACGAAATAAGGAAACGATCATCATCTGCTTCACATTGAGTTTGACTTTGATCATCACATTCCAGACATTTCTGGTTCGAGTCTGTGCAGTCCAGACGGCGATAAATTAATGCGCGGCTGAGATGATGGCGCAGGGGATAGGGCTTCAGGTTCTTTGGTGATTGGGATCACTGCTGGGGGAAATATGACTTGTACCAAAGTGCTGGGTTGCGCCTGAACCCGAAGGGTGCCGATATCCTCGCGGTCAGATCATTGGCTGACTGCTCGGGGGCAGCGAGTGGGAAAAGCCATTTCAGTTGTCTGCCATTGTCTAGATGTGTTTCGCAGGGTTGGGTTTCTGGAATTGCTTCTTTTTACGCTGTATGTCAATGATTTAGATGATGAAATAGATGGCTTTGTTGTCAGGTTTGCAGATGATATGAAGATTGGTGGAAGGACAGCTAGTGTTGAGGAAACTTGTAGGCTGCAGAAGGACGTCGACACATTTGGAGAACAGGGAAGAAAGTGGCAAATGAAATACAATGATGGAAAATGTATGTTCATAAACTTTGGTAATAGAAATAAAGGTGCAGACTATTATCAAACTGGGGAGAAATTCAAAACAAAATCTCAGCTGTAAAGGGACCTGGGAGCCCTGGTGCAAAACCCCCGAAAAGGTTAACTTGCAGGCTGAGTCGGTGGTGAGTAAGGCAAATGGATTATTTTGCTCTGGCGTCTTCATTTCCAGACGACTAGAAAATAAAAGCGCAGGGATGTGATGCTGAGCCTTTATACGCACTGGCGAGGCTTCACCTTGAGCACTGTTAACAGATCTGTGCTCCCATTCTGAGAAAAAGATACGCTGGTATTGAAAAAGTTTCAGAGGAAGCTGCGACGATGAGTCCACGAATGAAAGGATTCTCACAGAAGAAGGTTTAATCCCACGGATCTGTACGCGCTGTAATTTGGAAGGATGGGGAGGGGATCTCAGTGAAAATTTCGGATATTGAAAGCCTAGTCGGAAAACATGTGAAAATGACGTGTCGGAGGATTCTTGGACAGGAGGGAGCAGCTTCACGAAAGAGGGACGACCATTTAGAATAGAGATGATGAGATATTTATTTTGCCAGAGGGAGGTAAATTTGTGAATTCATTACGGAAGACTGCGCTGAAAGCCAGGTCGTTGGGGATATTTAACACAGAACGTGATGGTCACGGCAAGGGAAAGTCCGAGGTGTGGAGCTGAGGAGAGGGGAAATGATCAGCCATGACTGAAAGTGTAGCAGACCCGCTGGATCATATAGTCTAACTCTGCTCCTCTGTCTCAGGGTCTTACGGAGAAATACTCTCCCACCACAGATGTTGTTCGACCTGGTCATATGATCGTGTACTTGTGCAGACTGACAAGTTTTCTGCACTCTAGTTAACAACAGTAAAGGATCCGATAACACGAATAGTAATTCCAACATGACGAAAATAATCCCGATACAAGTTGGATTTAGTTTGTCGCCGAGGACTTTCTGTTCGAGTTAGTGATATGCCGGAGGACATCAAAATCGCGGGACAGCAGATATAAAAACCTGACTTTTACCTTTACAAACAACACCAGCATCCTGACTGCGTGAATAGCCAGTGTCAATCCATGGATCTGATTTACACTCCTGAAGAGTGACCTCGCTCCCACCGCACTGAACGTTCGTCGTGAATACAAGTCCGGATCCTTCCCCACAGCGACCATCAGCAAAGGCTTTCACTGCAGCGCCGCAGCCCAGCTGCCGACACACCACATTCGCGTCCGGCATATCCCAGGAATCACCATTCACAGTCCCCCAGTTTCCTTTGTAGTGAATCTGCAATCTCCCGTCGCATCGACTGCCGCCATTCACCAACCTCAGCTTCACGCTTTCTGGAAAATATCAGAAAATAACCACCCACGGTAAACAGCGGTTTAAGCTGGGGGCACTTGACGCTCGGCGCATCGCGTGCGCTACTAAACGACGCCTGAAATTTCCAAATTCTGCATGCAAAACGTGTGATCAAGCGGGAGGTCAGGATATGGAAACCCCTTTTGAGCTGCTTAACGTGACAGAAAGACAAGAAACTAGTTGTCGACTGAGAGCTAGAGGCAGTCTGTCGTCCCAGGAGAAGAATCGGGTCGCTCCCCAAAAGAAAAGGTCATATGCATCCTTCGGAGAGCGGCAGATCTGCTATTCTGTCATTGTCCTACTGCACACAGTCCACATTTATTGGGGAATAGAAACCAAAATTTGTTGGAAAGTGTCGAACTGAGACTTCGCGTGTCGTCAGCATCAGAGGTAAGAGGATGAATTTAACAATGAAAGCTTATTTAAACTTGGGGAAAAATAAAGTCATGGGAAATATTTTTCTGCTATCTGCCCTGCCTGGAGGTGACTGATTATAGTCCCAAGTAAAAATAAAATCCTATTTCCTTGCCGGAAATATACTGGCATGGGAAGAGAAATGACTGAAAGGCAGGAGGCAGCGTCTTGGAATAAAGGGTGTCTTTTATTTTGGCTGCCAGTGACCAGTGGTGATCCTCGTGTGTCAGTATTGCAGCTGATACTTTTCACATTGTTTCGCAATGAATTAGAAAATAGAAGTTATGACTTTGCGGCAAAGTCTCACCATGATACGAAGATAGTATGAGGAGCAGTTAGTGCCGAGAAAGCAATGCGATTGCAGAAGAATGTAGACAATTTGGGAAATCGGGCAAAAAAGGAAACGGATGAGACGTCATGTTGGGAATTGTATGAAAATGCATTTTGGTAAAATGAACAATGGTGCAAATTATTCCCTAAATGCTGAGAAAACTCAGAACTCAGCGTTTTTACAAGACTAGTGCAAGATTCCCAGAAGGTTAATTTACAGATTCAGTCTGCTGTATAGAATGCAAATAGGCCGTTTCTTCTAGGGTATTAGAACAAAAATCAATGAGATAATACTGAGATTTTACAAGACACTAGTGAGGTCGCACTTGGGGTATTGTCAACTGTTTGGGCCGCATATCTCAGAAAATATATATATTGTCATTAGGGAGAGTTCAGATAAGGCTCACGAAGTTGATTTCCAACGCAGGATGGGCGTTTGTGAGGAGCGTTTGGTAGGTTTCGGTCTGTACTGACTAGAATTGAAAGGAATACGGAGTGGCAGAATCTCTTTGACTCCTACCGAATGTTGAATGGACGAAGGTGGACGAGGAGAGGATGGTTACTATAGTGGTGTATCCAGAACTAGAGCGCACAGCCTCAAAATTGAGGGGCGAAGTTTTAAAAGAGATGTAAGAGGGGATCCTTTTAGCCAGACGGTAGTAAATCTCTGCCATGCACTGCCACAGACTTCGGCAGAGGCCGTTCTTGGTTATATTTAAAGAGAAATTTGATAGTTTTCTGATGAGTCAGGGCATCAAAGGTTATGGCGAGGCAGGTGTATGGGGTCGAGTGTGATCCAGAGTCAGATATGATGGAATGGCAGAGCTGACTCGATGGGTTTAATGAACTAATTATGCTCTGAAGTCCAATGGTGCAGTCACCTATCAGCTTGGGTTTCAATAGCAATTAGTTATAATTGCCCAGCCCTCCGCGGAGTGAAATGTTAGCAAAGTTACCTGACGGTTCTGGCTGACAATCCCCGACGCGGCCTGAAATGAGAAATGCAGAATTAGATGTGTTTGTGAAGTAGTGAGATTAGACTGTGTGGTCATAGGATGTTGGGCGGGGAATTCAACAGAAGAAAAATAAAGACAGAAACTCAAGACAGATTAAGCTGTATCTGCGGACCAGATTTATCTGGAGTTCTTTTCTTATCAACACTGCGTATCATAACGTTATATCTGTGTTTTTCTTTCCATTCCACCCAATATTCAGCAAGATTGCTATAAACGTGCACATGTGAACAGTTTATTAATAATAATATATATCTCTACATTACCCCATAACTTCCATATTCTTAATATACTCACTAGTCCAGATATGCATCATCGTCAGTGCCACGACAGTGTGCAGCATTATAGCGGTGGTCATTTAGAAAGGTTTCTGCAGAATATTAAATGAGCCGGTATTGCAGACAGCTGAGAATCTCTCCAAAACCTTCTGACGCTTCACTTGATCTGAACGGTGTGCTCAGTATTTCTCTCTGAACTGTCAAATTTCACATATTGAGTTGTGAACTGCAATTTGCTGAAACGCACCAATGAGATAACTCTTGCCCTTTAATGGACATGATGGGGCCATCTTCTTTCATTGGCTGTGAGAAACCAATGAGCTGTGAGAAACTGCAAAGGCCATGAATCACCGACCCGATGTGTGCATCGAAACATATCCTGTCCTGTAACTTTGTTTCAGATCTGGTGAGCTTTCTCTGAGACCAGATTACTGAACTCCTATTTTCCCAACACCATGTTGATGGGCACATTGACAATTTGCTCAGCATTCCTGTCCCGACTCACACTAACATTAGTTGCATGACAGTATCACAACTTGGTGAATGCTTCTTTAATTCATGTTCCTTGCTGATCAGCTTCCGGTGCGGAGATGGGGGTGGGGGTTGCAATACAAAAATACTTCATTCTGTCGTCAACTTGTCCATCTATGTCTCTCGATTTCAGGTGGAATAGTTTATATTATCTCCATGCAAAATCCCAAAGAAATAATAAAGGAGTGTTGTATACCATTCCCTGATGATACATGGAATTATCTGAAACAGATGTCTCCAAAACGAAGATTCTTTCGCAGCAATTCATAAATCTCTAGGAATATTAGAACGCATTCCAGAACTTAGTATGTTTTTTCCGCGTCTTAAAATGATTGTGAGTCTATGACACTGAGTTCTCAGTTTCCCTCTTTTTTTTTGCTCGATGCTTTATTTCCCGGCAGTTTACTCCATGGAGATGCTCTCTCTCAACCAGTCTCTCACCCGAATCAAGTTTCTCATATGCCCCAGTTCACTGACACAGTCATTCGCCATAGTTTACCGTGAGTGGCAAGCTGATGCACAGAAGAATTTGGAAACAGGCTGATGACAGGCATTTTTTTCAGTAACAGAAAACAGAATGCGAGGAGACAAAGAGGCGCCAATGTGATTGAAAATGATAAATGCAACAGGTATAATTGACATTATATAATTATAATGTAAGTAAGACTTGCTGGTAATCAAAACAAAAGGCAAGGTCCGCGGTATAGTGGCAGCTATTTTGATGAATTTGTGATAGATATGCGGCTAGTAGGTTAGACTGCGGCCGCTGATCAATACCAGGCGTCACTAATGACATCAAGGTTTCAACTGTTTTCATTCCAACTACATTGTGCTGCCTCTGAAGAGCTGCAACTGGACATATTTCATCAGGCATCATCTTCAGGGACACCAGAAAACCAGATATCTGTTATCAGATACCAGACTTCATTGTAATGGGCAAGGTGCAACAACGTAACAGCAAAATAAGTTGATTTTTTTTCTATTTATTTGTTCATTTAGTTGAATTTTATTTTGTTGGATGAACAGTAATTACACTCTGTATAGTGATGTGATCCTTCTGTCAGGTTTGGGAGATGACGCAGAATTCAAACGTCCCTGAAGATTATGTCTGAAGATGTATCTTCAGATGCAGCTCTTCGGAGGCTTGATGCGGTGTTTGGAATGAAAGCTGGAGCCATTGACCAGCTAGAAGCAGAGACAATTGTAGTTAGTCGGTTCCGGTATGTAGCAGGCCATTATAGATTTGTGTCTGACGGGGGACGTGTGCGGCTTGCATGCATTGATGGGGTGCCCTGGGGATATGCAGATCAAACAAATATACCATTTATATGTTGTTGAGTTACAGGTCACCTCAGGAAAACTAGCAGCAACAGTCACAGAGAGGAACCAGGTCAGCCATTGTTGAATTGCAAGGCAGACAAATTACAGTCGAGCACAGGCGAGAGGGAATTCTAGATTCAGCCATACAGGAAGAGATTTCTGTGATCGCAAACCAAAATTCAGACTGATATGTTGCCTCACTTGTTCCAGAATATGCGATGTCTCTGAGGAGACACAGAATATTCCAATGGAGATAGTGCGCTGCGTTGATTCGTCTTTCATTTTGTAACCAAAGTCATAGCCATGAAGGAAGCTCTAGATCTGCTAACTTAATTTCGCGAGTTAGCCTGGAGTTAAAAGGCAGGAAATCCGGAGTTGTATTCAGAGTATTACTTTCTGTACCATGTACTAACGATGTAAATAATTGGAATAGAGAGCGGAATGGGGGCTTCAGAAATTTTTGCTAATAGGCGTTTCATGAAGAAGCAGGGAATTGTGCAGGGAAAATGGGCTGCAGCTGAACTGGAAGGGTTCTAAGTTTCACAGATTGTATTTGTAAGTACAGTCGGCCTGACAAATAAATCTGAAATGAAAGGCAGGCAGGGGGCACTTAATGAATATCGTGGGCATTATAGATTGAAGTAAGTTTATCTCTAATCAACGAGTATCATAGGTTAGGCTGATGATTCAGAACCGAGATTAATGCTTTCAAATATAGCGTTCACTCCATAATACAACCATGATTGATATTGGGACTCATCTGCCAACTCAACGTCCCATAATGTTTATATGTTAGAAGTGATAGGATGGGAAGTAAAAATATTAGAGAAGTTTTACGGGTAATTAGAGAAAATGTTACTGATCTACTCAGAGAAGACATTCATCCCCTGAGGCAAAGTGAGTAAATCTGAAATGAGTTACACTGGTGCGATTATTTTATTAATTCCCAATATCCAGTAGAAGCATGGGAGCAGATCTGCAGACAGATTATGACTGATTTAAATGAGTCAAATGTGTTGTCGTGTTTAATTTTACCTTACCAATATTAGTGAGAACAGCATTGCTGCAAAACCAAACAACAAACAAATCAAGAAACAATCTTTTTTTGAGGCAGAGTTTTTCAGCTGCTTCCAGGAGTGTTTTTTTTTTAAAGCGTATGACAGTACTGGAGTTTCCATTTGGGAAATGAATGTGTAAGGGTGACTAATAGTTCTGTGGAAGAACACATTAGAATGGGCGGCAATAATTCATTATTTTTCAATGCAGTAAGAAATAATGGCTAATTTGGTACCAACCAGAAGAACTGCATTGGCTCAAAGTAAATCACAACATTGACTGAGGATTCTGGAAATGTAAATTGCGAGCAGGTGACATTGGAAAGTCAACATTTGACTTTTGGGAAACCATTGAAGACAATATTACCAGCAGTCAGGTAAGGCACGTTCAGTGAGATTGGATGACACAGATGGTAAAGTAAAAGGCCTTAGGTGACAGAAGAAGTTGTGGTTTTAGTCACTAATGGGAATAAAAAAAAAACATAGCACATGAAATCGGGCAAGGTATTCAGAGATATATAGAGAACTTAATCAAGTAAGAGAACCACCAAGGGTTTCAGAACGATCTTAACATCTTGCTCAAGAAGAATACTAACTACATATGTTGCAGATTCAGTACAAGAGACTGACTATGGAGAGGGTATTACTGCTGAAGGAGCATGGAGGTAATTTGTGTTAGGAGTCAGAGGATGTCGGCAAAGTACAAAATCAATTATTTGCATTTATATTCACTAAGGGAAGATACAGGGAAAGTGAGATCGGAGTGTGCTATTAGAATAAGCTACTGAATTGTGAAACAAAGAGGTAGATGTTATTAAGAGTTTGAAGGACATTAACATGGACACATTCCCGTGGCCTATTAGGACGTATCCTACCTTATGGAGATGCACGTGGGAAGAATGTTGTGGAATCGATGAAGATTTCTGTATTTACTGTCTATTCAGCAGAGCTGGCAGTGAATAGTGGAGATGAAAAGCAGAATAGATTTTTTTATTAGAAAGTTCAGCATTCTATTTTTAGAAACTAAGACTTCAGGGAAGTCCGGGAAAATTGGAAGTATTTGTGCAGAATGGAAGATGAATGTCCAGCTGGATTAGACGCTGCCTCAAGCTGTGTTTTCCCTATGCCAAAGTTCCTTTGATAATGATCTGATCATATTAATTCTGGATTGTATGCAGTGCATCCATATACAGAACAGCGCTAATACAATGAAGCCTGTGAATATACCGATAAACACGATGGTACTGTATCATAACATAATGAGAAATAAGGACACACAGATTTGCTACTCCAAACCCAGATAACCAAATGCTTTTTCCCCAATTTCAAAACATTATTGGTGTTATATGCTTAACTACACTCTTGGTATTTCTCACACCAGTCATTCCTGAGTACAGCTTTGAGACGACAGCAAGCTATATAAAAATTAACATAATGCAGCCGCTGTTTACGTCTTCAATCAGATCTTTAATGTTAAACTGTTTGTTCTGTTGATTTACAATAGCAATTTGAAAAATTCTGCTGCATTCAGATTGAGCTAGTTATTTATTGTCAGATCCTGCACTCGAGTTATTTTTCTGTTCTGGCTGTTAGAAGAGATTGCATTGATTCCAAAATTTGCCAATGCAATCAATTTCTCCTCTCCCTCCCCCAACACTGTTGACACTACGAACATCTGTGTTTTCTTTCAGTTTTCGTGGCATCTTGCCACGAAATGTAGTCACTCCTACTTTAAAATAGCATTTCAAAATGTGTCTTGCACTTCTTGCCCCGAGGAATCTCCAGAAAGAATATTTGCACAGTAATAATTGAATATACTGCCTAATATTTATTCATTCATTCTCTGTATATATAAACTATCCTGTCACATTCTGCAGCAATGTCGCTAAAAACTGTTTTTCTGTTGAGCTCACAGGAAACACCTGTTGTTGCACATATCTCTAATACATCTTCTCCTCTGAAAAACTGATACGCGGTTTCTACATTTATTTTGTAATTACATTCTGACATACGTTTATGGGCCTACTTTTTATTCCAGACTCTTTATCCAATTCGTCGCTGTGCGAATGTTCAGTTTGAGTTTCTGAATAGTTATTGAGGAGAACTTACTGAGTTGCTGGAGGAGCAACATTACATTTATCGACAATTTAATTCTGAAATGGGACGAATCTTGGAATGAAAGTCATTTGCAGCCGTATTGTTTCAAGAGTAAAATTATACGACCAGTGTCCAAAGGCCTGGAGCATTGTTCTATTGGTGCAACTAGGCAATGTTATTTCACGTAATCACATAATTATTGAATGAAAACCTAACTGTATTCATGAAAATTTTTGAAACAAATATACTGTTGATGAAACCCACCTCACTACAGAAAAGGATCTTGGCGATTGTAGGGATGACAAAAAAAGCGGACTGAAAAGCCTGAGCGTATGGATATTAAAGGATATTAAGAAACAGGATATGCTGGACCCTCATGTGACTTTGTGCTATGACCCTCCGGGCTGTTCAGCTGAGGAAAGCCAATATTATTCACCCCTTGAGGGACAGAGGGTCCCAGTCTCGGTGATTCGAGAGGTTAAAGGAAGAGAGGGCAGTGCATTACTGACCGAATTCCCGAATTTCCTTTGGTGACAGTCAGGACTAGTGGTTCCCCCATACCACCGGGAGGCTTTACTCTGGGTTCAAGCCAAAGAGCCTAGGGTTCCTGGCCTACACCCGGACAAAACAAGGCTCCAGCCGAGGGAGACTGGCAAGACCTGACCGTGGGCCAACTGCGATACTGGAAGGAAGGAGTCAAAGGTGAAGACGGGACATCTGGCAAGACACTCTTTAATATTGACCGTACCCAAGACGTTGTACTACATCTCTGTGAAATTTCAGTCCATGGAGTCGACCGCAACAATAGCCCACCACCCCCCCCCCCCAACCCTCGTCCGGATCGCCGTGAGAGAAGGACAGACTCTCCCATCCATTCCGCAATACCCCTTCCAGCCCAAGGCAACGTTTCATGAGGCTGTAAGCTATTTTGTGGATCCAGCAAGAAAACGATGTTCTGTCTATGCGATAAGTGACGACAGTGAAGTAATTGAGCAAGTCTGCTTTGCAGCAGCTGTCTCCGCCCAGAAAGCTGAGCTACTTGCTCTGACTCGTGCCTGTATCCTAGCAACAGACTAAAGTGCAGTCTAACCGTGTACTCAGTTCTGACTTTGAGAATCCACCACATAACCAGTTCTTGCTAGAAGACCTTCAACAAACAACGCAAAGCCATAAATGAAGATAACTTTCAGGAGGGAGTTCACAAGTATTTGGAACAAAGTAAACAGGGCTTGAATGAAGGTTTCAGTAGAGGAGTCAAAAGTGCAAGCCGAAGCTGGAATCCTCTTTGATTAACGTTTCTAATTTTAAAATGAAAAAGCCTGTGGAAAAGAAATCACAAACAGATTAAAATGCGAACGTTTACATAGACCCGTACCCCACATTTTCAGTTCCCTCGGGAAACCAGCAAGCTCTTATTAGACAAAATCTAAAGACAGGTATGACAGACATGGGGGGAAACGTAACTGACATTGGGTGAATATATAAGTTCCAGGGCGATGTCCCTGAAGGAGAACACAAACTACCATCCCAAATGGATTACCACCTTCAACCTCAGACAAATTTCTGGGTGACCCCTGCATGACAGGTTTGTGTTCCCTTTGTGTTCTTATCTATCTTGATAGATTAGGTAAATAATTCTACACACTTGGGCAGGGAGGGAATGGTTAATATCTTGGTGGCACCCTGATTTCCAGGAAGCAGCTGGAAAGCGAGCCACAGCATGTAAAAAAAACGAATGCTGGAAAGGGAATGTCTTGTGTTTTCGGAACGGGGGGAACTTTTTCTTCTTTACAACTTGATTTTATAGAACTACCCAGAGCACATTGTTGCAAACATTGCTTGCATGTTTGTATTTAGATATAAATGTATTTAGATGTATTTAGCAGATAGATAGACGCTATACCCACCAGTAATAATACCGTTGTAAAAGTATTACTAAGAGAAGTGATTCACTGTTTGGGATTACCTGAATCAATAAGCGCAGACAATGGGCCTCATTTTATTGCTAAGATAAATGAAAAACATCTGTAAAGAACTGGCAATAAAACAGCAATTTCACTGTGCTCACCATCCAAGAGCAGCCGGTATAGTGGAACGAGCAAATGGAATCTTAAAGGATAAGGTAACGAAACTTATGCAAGAAACTGGACTAACCTGGCTTAAGTTTTTACCTTTGTAATTGTTCCATATGAGAGTTGAACCCTAGACTAAAACTGGATTATCACCAGGAGAAATCATCTATGGAAAGCCTATGCGTACACCGTGGACACCGGGGTTAACACGCCCCCTCCCTGCTAAAATAGAGATGCATACTCTAGGGGAGGAAATGGGAAAATATTTCTGTAAACTAACCAAATATTTTCCAAAGTTTGCACTTGTAGGTTCGCCAGCCCCACCAAGAGTACGTGAATTAAGCTAAAGGGGATTGTCCCACTGTTAATCCTTCAGACTTTGTCTTGATAAAGAATTGGGACAGAAATAAATTAGACACTCGGTGGAGAGGACCCTATCAGGTGCTACTGACCACACCCACGGCCGTGAGGGTGGAGGGGCACCCAAGGTGGATTCATCGATCGGACTGTAAACCCGTCTTTAATGAAGTAGAATAAACAAAGGGGGAATAATATCATGACGGCTGTACTAATGTTACTTTTTGTACTATATGCCACAAGTCTCCAAACAAGTACTTCCCTTTCTCTATGCCACACATATGCAGAACGAAAAAGGCTGTCGGCCTTTTGGGAATGTGCCAGGTTATCCCAGCATGCGGAACCAGGATTGCCCTTGGAAGAAGTACCTTTGAATAGTAGTGAGATGTTATCTGTGAGAATTATGAATTCTTTGAGTAAATCCTGAGACTCATTATAGGATCGATGGTGGATATCAGGATGTAGAACAACCCAGAATTGTGGGTGTCACTGTTTTAAGGGATGCCATTTACGAATATCTACAGAAGTGACCTGAGAGAACTTCTGTACAAACGTGCCCACACTCTGAGTAAGGTAAATGGGATATGTTATTGTCGTACTGGAAGAATAGAGGAAACATTTTGGGGAAGTAGCTCTTATACAGAAATTAGGACTGATCCCCTTCTGTACGCTGTTAATGGAACTTATTGTGTATGTGGTAAGAAGGCACATCCGTGGCTCTCAGGGCCTTATGATGACAAGGGAACTATCACGGTGAGAAATTGGACGGGATGTTGCTACTCAGCTTATGTAGTACCCTCTCTATATTCATTAGCCAACATTTCTCATCATACGCAGCTAGAACCAAATTAGAGAGGAATTACAAAAGGTGAGACATTTTGGATGATATCTTTTCCTTTCTATGGCATAGACCGAAATTCGTGAGAAGTATACAAGTTGGCAGCTGCACTAGAACAGTTGGCGAATAGCACTGCGAATGTTTTAACTGATATCCAGACCCAGATTAAGGGTTTAACTACTGAAATAGCAGCTCTGAGGATGGCAGTTTTACAGAATAGGATGGCATTGGATTTATTGCCAGCACAGAAAGGGGTGATATTTGCTGTCACGGGAAAGGAATATTCCAGATGATGCTTCTAATGTTACAGATCTACCTCAGCATATCACTCAGGAAATCCAGAAAATTAGGGCAATTAGCGAAAAGATGCATGGGTTCACCGATAGTAAGAGAACCTGGCCCTGGCCTTTTAACAGTTCTGGAGACTTCTGGGGAATGCTTCTGCATGCTGCTATGATAATAGTTTTAATTATAACCGTAGTAATTCTTATAAGATAAATAACGACACTTTGGAATTTAGTCCCTTAGACATTCTACAAATACTCTCTTTTGAGGTCCAGTAGTGGCTTGTTTTTCCAAATCTACCAGCATGATAAAATTTGTAATGATTATCATGATATTGCCCCTCTGACACGTCTTTTCCACAACCCGGCTGCCGATTGGAAGCCAGTATACAGCTGCCATTAGGGTACTTTTACCCTTGCCATTTCTTAACTCAAAGCATAGAGACTCTACAGCTTCTGATACTTTGTCATCCCTTTCTAATGATTTAATATCATTTCTTATACACAGGGGTACACACCCCTCCCCTGTCTACTAACCTATCTTTCCGATACACCGTATATCCTTGGACATTCAACTCCCAATGGCAGTCATCCTTTAGCCATGTTTCGGAGATGGCCACAACGTCATACTTGCCAATGTGTATCTGGATTTCAAGATCGTCCATTGTATTTCTCATGCTGCTGTATTCAAATGCAACACTTTCAGTCCAGGATTTACTGTTTTTACTGCACCACGCCTCTATTACCCGGTAACTCATCTCACTGGCTGTGATTAAGCCTCATCTCCTGCCTTTGCTTTCTATCATCTCTGTTGCAGGTTATCTCTGATTTATTTCTGTTTTCCACTTCCTCAGTCCTATCATTCCGGATCCCAAACTAAATTCAAATTAGTTGAAACTCTCCCTAACAGCTCTATTAGAGCTCCCCTCTAGTATTTTGGACCGCTTTGGGTTCCGCTGTAATCCGTCGTTTCTGAACAGGCCGCACCTCCCCGAAGTCCCAAGGATCCAGGAAACCGAAACACTGTCCCCTACACTGGTCTATCAGTCACGCAATGATATGCCTGATCATGCTACTTTTGCTCTCGTTAGCGTGTGGCATAGACAACAATCCTGAGATTACTACCCTGGAGGTCCTGATTTCCAGCTTCCTACTTAACTCCTGAATTCACTCCTCAGGACCTCCTCTCTTTTTTCTACCTATATCATTGGTACCGACGTGTACCAAGACTTCAGGCTGTTCACCCTCTCCCTTCAGAATTCTCTGCACCCGATCCGAAACATCCCGTACCGCGGCACCTGGGATTCAACACTATCTCTATCAGGCTGACAGAACCTCCTGTCTGTTCCCCTCACTATGCGATCCCCTATGACTACCGTAGTCCTCATCTTACTCCCTCCCTTCTGCTTCACGGAACCGGGCTCAGTGCCAGAGACCTGCAGGAGTTGGACCTGCAGGACGGGCTGCGGGAGTTAGATGAGTGGGTGATTGTCATGGAAAGAATGGGAAGAGCTGAGATACTAGAGAGCACCCCTGTGGCCATCCCCCTCAGTAATCGTTATCACGTGTTGGATGCTGTTGAGGGGATGGCCACAGGGGGGCTCTCTAGTATCTCAGCTCTTCCCATTTTTTCCATGACAGTCACCCACTTATATAACTCCTGCAGCCTCGGGGTGACTAACTCCTTGTGTCTCCTATCTATCTCCTGCTCACGTTCCATTACAAGCTGTAGGTCATCAAGCCGCAGCTCCAGATCCCTAACACGTTCTCTCAGAAGCTGCACCTCGGTGCACCTGGCACAGATATGGCCATCTGGGAGACTGGAAGATTCCCGGGATTCCCATATCTTACACCCACAGCGAAGTACTAACTCAACAGACATGCTATCGTCCATGCTTATATGCTCCGTAAATTTGTTCACTGCTTAATCGCCTAGAGGAGGGAACGGGATGTGAGATGTCCAATCTGCTGAGAACACAGAAACAGAGGAAGGAAATCTAATGACGACGAGGTGATTCTGCATCAAGTAGTTCAAAATGCAGATTTCAAGTAGTAGTTCAAATGGCATAATCTCTAATCCCCGCACAAGGAGTAGAGATTATGTACTGGGTCGGTGTAGGTACCATCGTGCAGGGTACTAATGAGGCTACACCTCGAATTCTATGCACGGTTTTAATCCCCAAGCAGAAAGAAATCTTAAGGGTAGCTATGGAGTCAGTCAGAGCGGTTTTACCAGGGTAATACATGGGATGGTTTATCAGCAGAGGTGAGCTAATTTGACCCTGAATTTAGAACACTTTCACAAACAATAGGGTATTTGTGCAGCTTCCTGATAGAGTATCTCTCCTTGTCAGTTAGAGAGGCACAGAGAGGGTTCATTTCAAATGGAGATGTGTGAAAATTCCTGGAATTTTATATTTTCTCTTTAATTTCGCTTTGTGATCAATGAGGTATCTGTCTATTTGAGCGTACAATCTTTGGGATTCACTGCCCTGAGAGTGTGAAGGCCGGTTGGCTGGGTATTTTTGAGGTGGAGATAGATAATTAATTAAGGGGAACGAGGGGAATGGTCACAGGAGCTTTGATCATACACGGTCGCCATGAATAATCCTAAAATCATAAAACGCAGCAGGAGAATTTTTCCTGTTCTCTGTTCAAAATGGAGGTTCCGCTAATCTGTGGGCTTGTTCCCCTGGTCCCCAAATACTCTCGACATGCACTCTTTCTCGGCTTTTCAGTATTCGAGAGCCTCCCTCATTTTTTTTCTAAACGCTATCGGATACAGGCCCAGAGACATCGAATGCTCCTCATGCGTTAACCCTGTCAGTCTCGGAATCATTTTGATGAGCCTCCTCTGGACTCGGTCCAATTCCAGCACATTTTCCCTGAGATGAGTCCCTACACTGCTGATGATAGTCCGTGTGGTTTACCCAATGCCTGATAACGTCTCAACATTGTCTCCTTATGAATAGTCCTCTGATAATAACCCTAATGATGCATCTTGTTGTACTTTCCCCTCTCGAGTCTGGTCCCAAAAAGGGTGCCAAGCCTGCTTCACCAGAAAGGGGAAACGCCCGCGCGCGGGACGGGTCTGTGAATGCGCGCCCCCTACAGCATTCCCGCCCGGGGAGGGCGGGATCAGGAAGGCTTTAAAGCGAAGCCGCGAAGTTTGAACAAATCTCTTTTGCAACTGCAGCTCACCGACTACGTGTCGTTATTTCAACGCTGCGTGTAGCACACCGCTACATCCTTATGAATAGTCCTCTCGTAATGAATGGTGACATCACATTTACATAACTCTAAAGGTGCATGGCCAGAGTGGAGGGTAGGAGAGGCGATGGACAGTGAGTTTGTTTTTACTGGACGGAGAAATCGATATTCAGGTTGGAGCTACGCAGGTGGAATCTGATGTGTTTCTCTTCAACCCTGAGGCTGTCAATTTGAGCAACTCCAGCCATTGCTATTCTGCCATCGTCCCTGATAGTGTTCTCCCATACCTCCGCAGTTCCCCTCACTCCACTAATAATGATGACTTGTTGAACCTTTCCCATCTCGATGTGCAGGGTGAATTCTAATATGTTATGATCACTGCATCCACATGACTCCTTTACCATAAGCTCCCTAATCAAATTTGGTTCATTACAAAGCACTCAATCCAGAATTAACTTTTCCTTAGTTAGCACAATTACAAGCTGTTTTAAAAGGCATCTGATAGGTGTTTTCCAAATTCCCTCTCTTGAGATCAAGCACCAACCTGATTTTCATCATGTGCCTCTACCCATCCCGCTCATGGACTGTTTGTCCCACTCCCATCGGGGGTAGACTACGCAGCATCCTCACCAGGGCAACCAGACTCTAAACAGCTACTTTTCCTAAGCAGTAAGGCTGATAAATATCTTTACCCACTAACCCACCATTCCACACGACCTCTATTTTTATATTTTCCTGTCTGTCATCTTATCTTTAGCCAACCAGTGCCAAGAGTCACTTTATGGATATACCATCGATCCGTGCACAGTATATAAGCTGTGGATATATGCTGTTACATTTGTGGCTTTGTGTTGCATTGGAGCCGGAATAATAATTTTTTCGACCTCATTTACACGTGTTTGCTGAAAAGGGAATTAAACAACCTTGAATCTTGAATAAACATTTCAGCAGGCTGCAGCGCCACATTTCTGTCTCTCAGCTTTATTGCGGCAGAGCGCCACCTGGTGACAATGGAGTGAACAAATCAGAGGGTCCTGTTATTGTGGCAAATCACCACCAAGTATAAGAGTTGTCCACAAAAGCGAGAGTTTTACAGCGATAAGGAGGGGTGTAGGGGCTGGAAGCCAACTCTGCAAGTAGATGAAGTGCCAGATCTGCCCCAGACCACTCTCCTCACCACTAGTCAGGGTCCCAAACAGTCCTTCCACATGAGGCAACTTTTCAACATCGTGCCTGTCGGGTCATTTACTGTTTCCAGTTTTCCAGCTGTGGCCTTCTCGACATCAGTGAGACCCGATGTAGTCTCTGCATTCTGCACTCTGTCCCGATGAGATTCTGCAGATGTTGGAGATGCAGAGTAACATACACAAAATGTTGGAGGAAGTCAGGAGGTCAGGTAGCTTCTATAGAGGGGGATAAAGCAAAACAGAGATTTCCTGCGGAGACGCTTCATCGGGACTGGAAGTGGGGAGAAGCCGGAATAAGATGGTGTGGGGAGTGGAAAGAGTCCAAGCTGGTAGATGATAGGTGAAGCCAGATATGACTGAAGCTGAGTGGGTGGGAGATGAAGTGAGACGCTGTAAGGTGGTAGGCGGAAAATGCAAAGGGATGAAAAGAAGGAATCTGATAGGATAGGATAGGACCATGGGGAAAAAAGAAGTAAAAGAGGAAGCAGAGGGAGACGATCCGCAGTGGAGAAGAGAGAAGTGGGGAGACAGAATGGAGGAGACGGGCGTGTGGGCTGATGAAAAGAAAAGGTGGAGGTAGAAGCTAAAGACATCGATGTTCATGCCATCGGGTTGTAAACTACCCGGATGTAATATGAGGTGCTGCTCCTCCAACCTGAGAGTGAACTCATCGTGTTAGTTAAACTATGAACCGGAAAGGACAGTGGATTAATAATTTTACCCTGGAATCCCTATTAAATCCATCCTCTCTCACCTTAAACCGGTGCCGTCTGGTTGTTGATTCAACAAAAGTGGGAAAAGGACTGCACACATTCCCCATTTCTGTACACTCAAAGTTTGGAACAAGGTCAGTCTCAATCTCCTGCACTTCAAGGTGTGAATTCCCAAACTGCCCAAATTCTCTCCAGAACCCAGCCCCTCGAGTACCGGCACCATTCTCGTAAATCTCCCCTGCACTCAGTCCAGCTTGACGTCCTCACTCCTGTAGCAGAACGACCAAAACTGAATACACTAATCCAGACATGGATACCCTAACAATACTCTAACCCTAATGTAACCTCACTAGCCTCTTCTTCAGACCATGAAGCATGAGATATGAGACAGTGGCTGCTCAGCCAATCGAGTCTGTTCCGCCATTCCTTCATGTCCAATTGATTATCGCTCGCAACCCCATTATCCCGTCTTCTCCCCACATTCTTTCACCATCCATTTAAAATACACTCAATGACTTGACCTTTACTCCGTCCGTGGCAATGAATTCCAAATATTTACCAGTCCCTAACTGAAGAAATTCCTCCTCATCTCTGCTTTCAGTGGACGCCCTGTATATTGAGGCCGTGGCCTCTGGTCCCAGACTCACACAGTGTGAGGTGAATCTTCTTCACAGCTACTCTGTCGAGGCCTTTCAATATTTAATAGGTTTCAATGAGATCCCCTCTCTTTCTTCTGGACCAGCGAGTACAGGGTCAAAGCCATCTAATTGTCCTCATACATTACCCCTTTCATTCCTGGAATCATTCTCGTGAACCTTCTCGGGATTCGCTCCAATACGAGCACATCTTTTCTTAGATAAGATGTCGGAAACTGCTCACAATACACCAAGAGCGATCTGACCAATGCGTTATAAAGCTACAGTATCACATCCTTGCTCTTACATGCTAACGTTACAGTTGTCATCCTTAATCAACTCAATCTGCAAGCAAACGTTTAGGGTCACCTGCTCAAGCACACCCAAGTATTATGAACATCTGATTTTTGATTTTTCTCTCATTTATTTTTTTTCTACGCCCTATCTCTTGCATTGTACATGAATGTACACTTGCATACGCTGTATTTCTTCTGCACCTTCGTTGCCTGTTCTCCAAATCTATCGAAGTCCTTCTGCATAATCTCGATTTGTTCTAAAGTACCTGTCCCATACCTATTTTTGTATCAACTGCAAAGTTCCTCATAAAGGTATCAATTCCGTCCTCCATATCATTCAGACTTTACAAGAAAAGATGCCGTCTCAATACTGACCCCTACGGAACACCATTAGTTACCGACAGCAAAACAGAATTGTCCACATTATTCTGACTCTTTCTCCCTTGTCAGTCAGCCAGTCTTCGATCCAGACAAGTATCTTTCCCGTAATTCCATGAGCTGTCATCTTGTTAAGCAGCCTCACGTGCAGCACCTTAGAAACATAGAAAATCTGCAACAAAATACAGGCCCTTCGGCTGTGCTGCAAGACAGCAGTATCTGGACTAATTCTCCTCCTGGGGAGGAGTGAAACACTTTGTAGTTATAGCAGAGACTGAGACACATGAGAACCGGCTGAAAAAACGGAGGCAACGAAAGCTGCGTTCGCACGCGTCCGACTGATCCGGCCCGCATGAAGCTGCATTTTGCTCAATCCGGCCCGTGCCCTAAAATGAGTTTGACACCCCTGGACCACAGTGTCTCTGCGACACTGCCTTCGTCAGGTCCCTGTAACATAACATCACCGATATAGTGGTGTATTCTGACGTTAGTCTCCAAATCACGCACCACTATCCCGTGGCATAAGATAGGACTATGAACATACCCCTGTGGCAAACGAGCAAAGGAATACTGCCAACTGTTCCAGGTGAACGCGAACTGCTCCTGTGATTCCTCCTTCAAGAGAATCGAAAAGAAGGGGTTGGCAAGATCAATAACAGCATATCATCGACCATCTGTATCATCCGTAATATGATCAACCATCGTCCCTATGTCAGGCATAGCGGAACTCGGCGGGGGAGAGTATCGATTCAATTCTCTATAATCAACAGTCATTCGACAGGACCCGTCTGTCTTCTTTACCGGCCAGACCGGGCTATTGTACAGGAACGTGGCAGGTCTTAATACCACAGCTTGCTACAATGAGGCAACAGTATCAGTTATTTCGCTGTGTCGCCCCGGTATCCGTAATTGTAGAATTGACGAAATCTGCGTCGTTGGGGGTATAATCAGGGGCTTCCACTTAGCCCTTCCGACTACCACCTGCATGCTCCAGATCCCAAAATTAAAGGACCCTTCAACTGCATTCCGCGCAATGCATTCATTCCTGAGATACTTTCGGAGGTTTCATCAATCAGGACAGATACAGAACGCGGTGCGTTGTCGGCGATCGTTACATCCCCCATCCCTTCAATATTATACTCCAGTCCCCTCCACATATCGGGATCGCCCGGGATCACAGTATGACCTGCTCCCGTATCCACCAGAGCAACAAATCGTAGATCATTTCCCTTAGCCCAGTGGACACCCAGAGGTACATAAGGCCTAGGGTCCTCCCGGGTCCACATCAAATTAATCTTCAATGTCGGAGGAACGCGGACAGCCCCCTAGGTCCGGAAGAGGTTGTGAATACGCCATTTCCCGGTCTCCTCCTGTATGGCCTTCTTTCCTACGTCCTGCAGTTCAGCTAACGATGGTACAGTGAGGAGGCAGAAGGAGCAGGAGGGGCAGCCGGCGGCTTCCGAGCTTTCATGTGCACATGACACACAGCATAAAATACACTAATCGGTAAACCGCCAATATTGTCTTTACTGAGGCCTGCTTTCAAAAGAGTCGTGAAAATCTCCCTGAACGTTAGGGCGGGTTTCTGTCATGGTTCTGGTTGGCTGTACCCCTTTAACGCTTCTTTCGCCCTGATTATACCCTAATTTCAGTCATTAAATTTCCATTTACAGCTGGTTCACTTAATTACAGCACACCTGGTTTTCATCAGAGACTGCAATAAGTCCGATGGCGTCACTATCCCGGGTTGCCAGTTTGTTGGTCTATTCTCGTGAGCTACTTCGTTCCCTTGTCCGATTAGAACCGTTAGTTCTTAGTTCAGCCCTAATTTCAAGATAGTTCCTGTAAATCCCGTCTCCGTGTCAAGATTTCTCCGGTTTGCTGTTCTACGTTCACGTCTACGCCAGCCTCCCCGACTCAGTCGACGTGCCGGTGACCTGCACTGGGGTTCTCCTCAGTCGCCCCGTGTAATAGAACAAACTGGCCACAATGAACCCAGCCAACGCGAATTCCTTGCAACAAGCCCTCGTCAGCCAGGCCATCCTCTCCGGCATGTCATGGAGAACCTCCGTTCCCTGTCAGTGAACGTAAGAAAGATCAGTTAACAGATCGACCGATTATCTACCCATCTGACCCCGTCGTCTCCGGGAACTCTGTCTGACCAGCCCAGACAGCCTGTACTGACGACGCCCAATGCGTCAACAACACGTACCTGAACCAGAACCCTGCGCCGGAGATCTGGGGAAGTGCCGGGCTTTGCTACTGCAATGCTTCTTGTTGTTCGAGCAGCAGCCATCCACGTACGCCATGGACATATCAAAAATAGCTTACGTTATGGGGTTGTTGCAAGGAAATGCCTTAGCATGGGCCACCGCGATTTGGGATAATCAGCCAGAGACCTGCTCTTCCTTCCCCAACTTCATCTCAGAAATAAGGAAGATTTTTGACATCCCGTCCGCGGTAAACAATAGACAGTAGGTGCAGGAGTAGGCCATTCGGCCCTTCTAGCCAGCACCGCCATTCACTGTGATCATGGCTTATCATACACAAGCAGTACCCCGTTTCTGCCCTCTCCCCATATCCCTTGACCCCACTATCTATAAGAGCTCTCTCTAACTCTCTCTTGAAAGCATCCAGAGACTTAGCCTATACTGCCCTCTGGGGCAGAGTATTCCACATATCCACCACTCTCTGGGTGAAAAAGTTTTTCCACTTCTCTGTTCTAAATGGCCTACCCCTTATTCTTATACTGTGGCCTCTAGTTCTGGACTCACCCATCAGCGGGAACATGCTTCCTGCCTCCAGTGTGTCCAATCCCTTAATAATCTTATATGTTTCAATCAGATCCCCTCTCATCCTTCTAAATTCCAGTGTATACAAGCCCAGTCACTCCAATCTTTCAACATATGACAGTCCCGCCATTCCTGGAATTAACCTTTTGAACCTACGCTCCACTCCCTCGATAGCAAGAATGTCCTTCCTCAAATTTGGAGACCAAAACTGCACACAGTACTCCAGGTGGGGCTCACCAGGTCCCTGTACAGCTGCAGAAGGACCTCTTTACTCCTATACTCAATTCCTTATGTTATAAAAGCCAACATGCCATTAGCTTTCATCACTGCCTGCTGTACATGCATACATGCTTTAATTGACTAATGTACAAGAACACCTAGATCTCGT
This sequence comes from Hemitrygon akajei, assembly GCF_048418815.1. Lineage (NCBI taxonomy): Eukaryota > Metazoa > Chordata > Chondrichthyes > Myliobatiformes > Dasyatidae > Hemitrygon > Hemitrygon akajei. Next base: position 4,173,499 of record NW_027331959.1, on the reverse strand, counting down.
CGTACTTCCCCTTTTCCTACTTTAACTCCATTTAGATAGTAATCTGCCTTCCTGTTCTTGCCACCAATGTGGATAACCTCACATTTATCCACATTCAACTGCATCTGCCATACATTTGCCTACTCACACTACCTGTCCAAGTCACCCTCCGTTCTTATAACATTTTCCTGACATTTCACACTGCCACCCAGCTTTGTGTCATCAGCAAATTTTCTAATGTTACTTTTAATCCCTTCATCTAAATCATAAATATATATTGTAAATAGCTGCGGTCCCAGCACCGAACCTTGCGGTACCCCACTGGTCACAGCCTGCCATTCCGAAAGGGACCCGTTAATCGCTACTCTTTGTTTCCTGTCAGCCAGCAAATTTTCAATCCATGTCTGTACTCTGCCCCCAATACCATGTGCCCTAATTTTGCCCACTAATCTCCTATGTGGGACTTTATCAAAAGCTTTCTGGAAGTCCAGGTACACTATATCCACTGGCTGTCCCTTGCCCATTTTCATAGTTACATCCACACAAAACTCCAGAATATTAGTCAAGCATGATTTTCCCTTCATAAATCCAAGCTGACACGGACATCGTTCTACTGCTATCCAAATGTGTCGTAATTTCCTCTTTTATAATAGACTCCAGCATCTTTCCTACTACCGACGTCAGGCTAACCGGTCTATAATTCCCTGTTTTCTCTCTCCCTCCCTTCTTGAAAAATTGGGACAACATTAGCCACCCTCCAATCAGCAGAAACTGATCCAGAATCTATAGATCATTGGAAAAAGATTACTAATGCGTCCACGATTCCTAGAGCCACCTCTTTAAGTACCCTGGGATGCAGCTAAGCGTCTACTCACCCTCCGTCAAGGCTGACGTACTGTTGCCGAATACTCCGTGGAGTTCTGGACGCTAGCGGCCGACTCGGGTTGGAATGATGAGGCACTGCAGCAGCTATTCCGGCAAGGCCTCTGTGATAAGGTAAAGGACAAGTTGGCTGCTAGGGATGACACTAACAGCCTGGATTCAGTTATCTACCTGGCCACCAGGTTGAAAAACCGACTCGGAGAACGTCAGAGAGAGAGAGAGAAACGGTCGTCCTACTCATTTGGCATCCCATGGCACGCTTTAACATCTTCTCCCAGCCCTACCTTCTCTCCTCTTCCCGTCCGTAGAATAGCACCCGACCCGGCCGTTTCCACCACCCCGGGAGAGGAACCAATGCAGCTGGGATGGAGCCGTCTTTCTCCCACAGAGCGACTCCGGAGATTCAGAGCTGGGGATTGTTTCTGTTGCGGTCAGTGCTACCTGTTCCCTTTGGCCAAAATAGAGGGCTCACCAGTAGAAAGGGGGATGCTGGTGAGTCAGACAATATTCGCTTCTGTTCCCCAATCCGGGATGCAGATCCAAGCTACTGTAAGCTACAGCCAACAGTTCCTGTACTTGAGAGACTCCGGTGCTGAGGGCAATCTGTTGGATGAAAACATTGCTTCCTAGGCTGGAATTCCTCGGGAGTGGTTGAGTACCCCTCTGGAAGCCCGGGCACTGGACGGAAGACTTCTGGCCCGAATAACTCACCGTACACCACCACTGTCTTTGATCCTCGCTGGGAGCCATCGGGAGCAGGTACAATTTAACTTAATTTCCTCTCCTCAAGCTCCTATAGTTCTTGGGTACCCTGTTAAGCCGGCATAATCCTTACATTGATTGGTCCGCCGGGAAGGTAGCCAATTGGAGTCCGTTTTGTCACTCCACTTGTCTACAGTCGGCCCTTTCCCCTGTAAGAACCGCCACGACCTCATCTGCCGTTGAACCCCCCGACTTGTCCATGGATCCAGCGGAATACTACGACCTGGGACAAGTGTTTAGTAAACAACGCGCCCTTTCCCTGCCTCCACACCGACCATACGATAGTGCAATCGACCTTCTCCCCGGAGCCCATCTACCCACCAGTCGGCTGTATAACTTGTCCCAGCCAAAGAGGATTGCAAAGGTGGGTTACATCAGTGAATCTCTCGCGGCGGGCATTATCCGACCCTCATTCTCCCGGGTGGGCGCAGGGTTCTTCTCTGTGGGGAAATAAGGATGGTTTTCTCCGTTCCTGCATCGACTACCGAGGCCTAAAACATATAACCATAAAGAACAAGTACCCACTGCAGCTTATAAGTTCTGTGTTCGAACCACTTCACGGAGCCGCCATCTTCTCGAAGTTGGACCTGCTAAGCACCTACCATATGGTCCGAATAAAGGAAGGGGGCGAGTGGATGACGGCATTCAATACCCCTTTAGGCCACTTCGAGTACTTGATTATGCCTTTCGACCTCACCAATGCCCCCACGGTTTTTCAAGCCTTGATTAACGATGTACTAAGAGACTTTATTAACCGCTCTGTCTCTGTCTACCCAGATTAGATCCTAATATTTTCCAGCTGTCCCCAGCAACACTTTCATCATGTCCGTCAAGTCCTGCAGAGACTGGAGGAGAAAACAATATTCATAAAGCCGGAGAATTGCGAATTCCACGTCCCCTCGGTCAGCTTCCCGGATTATATTATCGACAGCGGACAGGTGATATCCCTGAACAATTCTAAATGACTCCCTTCACCGTGTATCTCTGCACTTTTATGTTTGCCGATTCTATCTGTTCCTCAATGTGCCCCAGAGTCTGAGTTTATTCGAGTGATGTCCCACTCGTAAATAATATCACAATCATTTCGATGTTCTTCGTTCACTCAGCTTCAGGAATAAAATCGGCTGATACCTCTGACACTCATTGCCCGGTGTGTTACCAGCACAACCATCAATACGTTTGCCTCTGGTGTAAATACTGGAGGGATATTTTTCTGTCATTTATGGATTCAACTCAGTAACCAGATGACTTTATCTGCTGCTTTATCATAAAATACCGGTTTACTTGGGGTTATCTCGAAAGTGCCCTGGTGGAAATAAACGCAGGACATCTAAACAAGGTGAGGCACCAAGTAATTTCAAATTAGAAACCATTATCACCAGAGAAACACATACAGACAGACAGAGACACACACACACTTAGAGGCACACGCACACACACATACTCACGCTCACGCATACACATACACACAGACAGACAGACACACACACACACAGGCAGACACACACACACACACGCACACAGACACAGACACACACACACACACATACTCACGCTCACGCATACACATACACACATTCTCCATCTTTCACTCGCACACGCACACCCTCTCACACTCATACACACTCACTTTCCATCTCCCGCTTTCTCAACTGTCTCTCTCTCTCTGTCACACACACGCACTCACTTCCTCCATCTCTCTCCCTCCCTCCCTCTCTCTCTCTCTCTCTCTCTCTCTCTCTCTCTCTCTCTCTCTCTCTCTCTCTCTCTCTCTCTCTCTCCCTCCCTCCCCCACACGCTCGATCTCTCGCCCCTTCATGTATTAAACTATTTGTCGATGTCTCTGTTCATGCCTTTCTCTCCCGACACCGAAGGCTTCAAACAAGATTTTATACGGTTGAACTTGCAAGTTGATTGAGGGACAGAGAAAAAGAAAACAGAAACGACATTGAAACGGTCGCACGGCCATGTTGCAGAAAGAATGCAACGGTAGCCTCATGAATGAAAAAAAACATTGGGTTGGGGGAACAGAGAGTTCGTTTCAATCCGGAAATGAAGAGAGGGCTGATTTGCAATCCACTTGAAATACAAATTATTGAGAGGAAACGATAGCAGTGCAGGGACAATCAACAAATGGGAGACATTCAGTCCGATTATATGAGAGTGTGTGTTTCATTCTCCACCTGCCTGTCGCGGGCAGAGTGCGAAGAGGGGTGGTTCATTCTGTACCCATCGGTCTCCAGTGCAGTGTGAGACTGTACGGTTCATTTTGTAGATTTCAGCCCCTGGTATAAACTGAGAGTGTGGGATTCTATAGGTGTCACTCTCTGGTTCAGTGAATTCATTTTATAAATACCAGTCTCTGCTACAGTGCGAGAATGTGGGTTTCATTCTGTATCTGTCAGTCTCTGCTGCAGTGCAGTGTGGATGTGTGGGTTACATTTGTGTCTGTCAGTCTCTATTGCAGTGTGAGAGTGTGGGTTACATTCTGTGTTTTTCTGTCTCTGCTCGAGCGGAAAGCGTGTCGTCTCCGTCCAGAACCTGCGCACATCTGATACAGTGTGAGCAGGCGTATAATTTTCTCCATCTTTCCAGCTCTTCCTCAAATCAAGTAAATATAGTAAATCTAGTAAAAAAAAAGAAGTAAAAAAAGATTCTGTATTCCCAGAACTATTTGTTAGGACAAGCGTCTTCTGCAGTCGGCTATGTTAAACGTGTGAGATGGACAGTGCACTTATGAATGATGATGTGTTATGGAGCAGTACGCCCTGTGTAATAGATTCATATGGCAAACAGACCGTTCGGCCCGTCTTCGTTGCTCAACCACATAGAGCCATGTGATTAGCGCCTGATCTGAAACTTTCTATGGCTTGGCAACACAAATCTGTACACGTTGTATGAAAATAAAGAGAATATTGAAATTAATTAATTTAAGTAAATAAGTGCCTAAGTAAGATCAGAATTTGGTAGGAACAAACCTCTGAAATACAGCGCGTGTCATATTCCAGCAACATTTATGTGAATATATTTCACTGAGCAATTCGAAATTGCTACCTTCACCGTGTATCTCTGCACTCTTACGTTCCGCGATTCTGTTATCCATTCCACTATGTGCACCTCAGTATGAGTTTGTTCAAGCGATGTCTCACTCATAAATAATATAATATTCGTTTATATATAATATGACAGCCTCAGCTAGTGCGTAATTTGTTTTGTATATTTCTCATGGTGTGTGATGTGACGGTGCAGAAGAAGCTGCACTCTGTGCCTGACCCCGTGTGAGTGTATGATGGGACAGTGCCGAGGGAGTTTCGCTGTTTTGGGACATCCGTGATATACTGTATTTAATCAAGCAACTAATGCTGTCAAACCCCTGTCATGCTATCGCGATTGCATTACTGCGCTGGACCTGTGCTGGGTCCTCGGAGATACTGGCACCCGAGATTTTTACACTGCTCTCCGTGCCCACTGCTGAGCTGTGCAGGGCGCCCAAACTTTTGTTTCGGACTCTTTCCCTTTTTTGTCATTTGGAAACTGTAAAAGATGGAAATAATAATAAAAGTAATCTTGCTTAAAATATTAAATAAATGTCTCATCTTTAACTTTTTGTCTTTTCGATATCAGGTAATTTTTATCCTCTTAGCTGCTCACAGTAACATAAATTTTGACCAGGGGTGCCCAAACATTTGCATGCCACTTTATTTTGGTTATTTTTGTGCTGCAATTTATTCCTGCAACAATTTCTTCTTTTCACATTTCCCCCGACAAGTCAATCTCCGAAATCACATGCAGTGTGAATCATTTGTGAATGATTCCCTCATTCGTATGTCTCCATCCATTTCACAGTTTCAAAATACATATATTGTAATATTTTAAACATGTGAAATTCTGCACATGATGTAATCCAAAGCAACTCACAAAACGCTGGATCAACTCAGCAGGTCAGGCGACATCTGTAGACATAAATAAACAGTTGACGATTATTCCATCATCTACCCGAGACCTTTCTTTGCGTCCAGCAAGTAAGCGGGGAGACGCCATAGTAAATAGCGTGGGGAGGGAAAAGAAGAAGCGAAATGCGTATAAAAGATAAATCACTGGAGCGGTCTCAATCTGTTAAGAGGGGACAGAGGAGCACAGGGAAAACGGAAGCAGGACGGCGACGACGTGTGAGGTGATAGGCGGGTGGGAATAAACATGAAGCCAGAGTGGTGAATAGAAGTAGAGGGAAAGAGGAGGGATGTTTTTAACCGACACTCATGACATCAGGTTGTTGATCCTCCGTCTTGAGTTCATTCTCACCGTGGCACAAGAATAAGCCATGAACCGAGAATATTGGGTGGGGATAAGGAAACAGAATTCTAATGTCTGGACACCAGAAAGCTCCGCTTTTAACGGCTGGAGCGCTGGTGCTCGACGAAATGAAGCCCAGTTCATCACGGGCCTCGCCAACGTGGAGACGGCCGCAACACATCAGGAGAAATGTTACCTCACCTTGAAGACTTGTCCTGGGGAGCTGAATAGGAGGAGGTGAATGGCAGGTATAGTAGGCTGACCGCTTGCAGGGAAAAGTACCGTGAGAGAGATCAGTCGTGAGGGAGAGATGACAAAGGGAAATCACTCCCGAGCGATCCCTCCCGACAACGGAGTGCTGGGGTTGGCAGGTAGTGATATGTGTCTTTGAGCTATCCCTTTAAAAATATGGTCGGTCTATCCGCGCTCACCTAACCTTCCCACCGCCTTAACAGCGACAGTGTTCCTTTTGTCCTTATCTAGAACACAATGTCAACCCGAATTCAACATATTCTACATTTCAATTTCCACCATCCTACCAATAATCTTATGTTTATTTCTCCCCCACCCCCGGTTCTCCGCTTTCTGCACGGTTCAGGTGAAACGCCTTTTAATTCTGTTTGGGAAGCCTCCAACCTAATGGCGTGAATATCGAGTCTCCTACCAGTAAAAATGCTCCTTCGCTGCTCTGTTCTATTCCCCACACTGGCCTCTTCTCACTTTCCTATCACCCCGTCGTGGTCCCCTCCTTCATCCCTTTCTCAAATCGTGCATTTTCCTCTCCGATCCGAGTCCTTCCTCTCCAGCCCTTTAGCTTCCCTGTCCTGTTGGCTTCTCCTGTCCTTCTTGCTCTTCTCCTTCCCCTCCACCAGCTTTTCTATTCTGCAGGCTTGACCCTTCCTTTCCAATTCTCAAGAAGGACATTGTACACAAACGTCAACTATTTTATTTGTTCACTTCCGTGAATACTGTCTAAACAACTGAGTTCCTCTAGCATTTTGCGGGTGCTGCTTTTAATATTTGGTGGTGAGATATCGTGCCGGAGCTTCCGATTCGAATGTGTTATTGCAGTGTTCCTTTTGAGCCAGTGATGGCTCGTTGTATTCCAATGTTGAACTTGCGTTAACAGCTGTTCCCTATAATGTTCAGGTTCGTAATGACTATGGAAACTTACACTGATATAATGAGTTTCAGAGGCCAGAAACTCCCATCCTTGCATCTACAACAATTTGGAACTAGTTACTCTCAAGTACTGCAGGTTGCCATTGTTCTAACTATGTGATTTTGAGGTGGTCATGTGTCTAATATTACATTGCAGGAAGACAGTGTTGAATTTATTTGTCAGTTTTACGGCTCCGGGTTGTGACTCGGAAAGGAAAGGCTGCACCTGCTTGAAACAATTGGGCAGGCAAAGGTAATGGAACCGAATGAACAGAGTTGCAGATGACAACAGATGAGTCTGTATCAGGGCAGCGGGAGTGTCAGGAAATGTTGAAACCAGGGTGTTGTGTCCGTCCATCTGGGAAGAATCTGGAGCGACACGGATAATCAATGGACAACATTCTGATCTCCTTCTTGAAAGTAGAGGAGACGTATGCCGGTCAGATGGACCCTCAGTGTCGGATCCGTTTCCAAATGAGAGTGAGAGGGGAAGTCAGCATCTGCTTCAGCTGATGCCTGAACTTAGTCTGGCTGACGGCGTAAAGAGCGGTGTTCGTGCAGCAGCTCAGAAGTTGCAGCATATAGCACAGTTCGTTGAGAAATGAAGGTATCCTCAACCAATATGGGACTTTCACTGCATGAAAGAGTCTGTTCCACATTGCCATCACCCCATATAACGCCCATAACAGGATGAAATTTCCTGAGACGACCAGCAGTAAAACGAGGGACTTTCTGCGGCTCTGCATCTCCGGGTCTCCGGAACTCTGACCAGGGCTGGAAGCCCGGAGTCTGCCGCGGGCTCTACTGGCCAGTAAAACGTTCGTGATGGTGAAAGAATTGAGCAGGATAACAACGAGGAACGGGATCACAGTCGAAAAGGCAATACGAGAGACATCGATTACTGTCCAGACTAATGACCCCAGTAATTCCCATCTCTGCATGCAAGGCCACGCTATGTTCGAGGAAGTATATACATCTTGGACCATGAAGAACCAGATAACGTTCTTTAAACAAATCAGTGCAGTCACTGTGCTCAGAACCACAGCCGCCGTTCTCCCAGTGCAATACTTAGCGTTTAGATCCTGGAAGCAAATGGCCACGAATCGATCAAAGGTGAAGGCGACGGTGAACCAAACAGAGCAATCTGTGGCGGCCTGCAATAAGAAGACGTGGGTTCTACACACGCGGACGTAAAACAGGAAGGAGAAGTCATCCGGAAAAGCCTTCGGAATTTTCATCAATATAACGTCCAGGAAAACGACCGCTAGGTCAGCCGCTGACATGGCCATCAGATAGCGGGTGATTGTTTTAGAGAGTCCGCACTTTCCCCGTGATAGTATGACAATCGTCAGCACGTTCACTGTGAAAAGCAGAAGTACAGAAATTATATATCAAACTGAGAGCATTGTTGCAAAATTTACTCAGAACAAAATCAAATACTTGCACGCTTCAGAGGTGGAAAATTTTATCGGTAATTGGCAGCAATTCTTTGGTCAGTCAGGGATTAATATTCAGTGTTACGCTAGTTACTGGAAGTGACGTCATCCACTGGACAGAATAACCGTTGGATTTCGCGATCAGAGTGAGAACAAAAATGAGCAGATAGCGTTTGTATCATTTCTCTCCACTCAGAAATATACATTCTGAGGGAATCAGCAAATATTGTGTTCAACTTCGGAAAATTTCAGTCGAACGAATCGAGTTGATATTGACCCCAGTGCAGAGTCATCGATCTCCGTACATCACGGTAACACACGGCCATATTCAATAAGGCAAAGGTTGTGCTTGTTGATAGAATACCGTGGCTGCATGCACAATGGAACTGGGGTCAATAAAATCAATAACATTTCATCTGAACACGGTTCGGGGAAATGCCGCAGCCTTTGTATCCTCCGCTGGTTTTGCACCTGCGTTATCAAATCTAACATTTCACCAAAAGGCACGGGTCTGATCAGTATGTTATAATTGGCCGACTCCTCGATCCCTTTGAAAGGGCAGTGTTTCGGATGCACAGAAAAGCCGAAAACAGAAGTCTACAGAATTCTGATGTTTCAGGTGGGAATGATGCAGACAAACACCCAAATATAGTTGCTACTGAAACTGTCGGACGGTGATTCAAAGCCTTGGCGTCGCTATTAGACCAAAGGTGGAGTATATTTGTAAATAATGGAGATTGTTGGAAAACATTAATTCCCAGTGAACACACGGGTACACAATAAGAGTGTGAGAAGGCTGCAGGGGATGGAAACTGCCGTAATGAACAAGTGTAAGAATATTTAGGTCATCCCAAGGTGTAAAATACAATAGTCAGGTAGGGGTCCGGTGGAGAGAGTAAAGCAATGTGACCAATAGTAACTCAGGTACGGGTAGAGTCAACGTGTATTGATCGCATTATCAGTGGCTGGGGTGGTGAATTTTAATTTCCGAAATGCCGCCGGATTAAGGCAAGAAGCTGAATCGACATCATTACCGAACCAACAAGCACAAATTTTAATGCCGGGGATGCAGATTGCGCACAAAATCCACACACTGAATAGATGATCTTGAAGTTTGCACTACATCTAAGCCTACTGGTTTTCCATCTCACCAATTGTCGTCTTGCCTTCAGTTACAGATCCGACCGGAATCTCTCAAACTCTCTCACTGACCTGCGCCTCCCTCCCTGCACTGACAGAACAGTAATTTCTCCGCCATTTTACTTCTTTCTCTGAGGCTATGAATGTATATATACTAATCTTACTGATTTGATCCGCAGACTCTCCCTGCGGATAGAAAATGTTTACCTGCCTGTCACATGGTGCACAGACCATGTACTGTGTGTTGGTTTAACCCTTTTCTGAGTTTGAAACCAGTGTTTTAGACTAACAAAGGACAGAAAGGCAGAAGCGACTCATTTTTGTTCCTCATGACTCTCTATTCGGTCCGCGTGGAATTCATTGTATAAACCGGCCTTCAGTGAGAAAGACAAACATGTTCCGTGTGCGTGAGGAGGAGAGTCTGAAGTGCTGCACAAAAGTTGGTCAGAGCTTAGAAAGGGTGATGGAGAGTGGGCGAAATGTCTCTCTTCGAAGCCAGGAATTGATTAGGGAATTATGGGGACGACTTGTGATGTGCTAGGCGGGTGAGAATAAACGTGAAGTCAGAACGGTGAATAGAAGTAGAGGGAATTATGGGTTCATCATTTCCGGAGATAGAGAGATTCAAAGTCTTCAATTCTCCTCAGGAGGAGCAGATCTGTGGGATTTACTTTAAATTTTGAGTAATGGAGGGGACAGAGGCTTGTACTGTGCTCAGTGTCAAAAACAAACAGGCGGATGCAGACGTCCATTGCAGCTGCGTGTAATATTTATGGAATGTTAGTGCAGCGGGCAAGGACAGATTTTGGAATCAGCACAAAGGGAAGTTTACATTCTCGATAAGTTAAAATTAACACGAGAAAAGAGAACGATGAGTACCTTTGAAAATCAGTTGGCTATACTATACACTGGAGCAGCTCGTTGACAACTTCTTAACCTACGGCTGCGACCATCTAGAAGTTCAGGAGCAGCACAGCATGCGGATTCCGCTGCCTGGACATTTCCCTCTAAAATACGCTACTCCAACGTGGAAAATAATATCACAATTCCATTACAGTCTCCGAGTCAGGACCCCGGTACTGTCTCCCCCAACAACCATGTGGGATACCCAGTCCTCCAGTTCATCAGTTTTACCACAAGATGACTGATGCACCCGTTCTCAAAGACAGGCAGGGATGGACAATACAATGCTGGATCAGCTTGAGAAATCCACGGCTATTGAGCAAATAAAACAGATATTGAATGTAAAGATTTGACAGAATCCCTAACTGTCGGAAAAGAGAGTAAGTCGTCAATCTGACCGGGCGTTTTCAACATTAACCGAATATAAACGTGGAGATACGAGTATATACCAAGCAAACAGAAAGGACCGTGTGTATTTGTGGGGAGGAATGGACGCGACATGCGTGTTGTGTGCGATAATAAGAGCTTGGTAGATCTACCGCTGGAAGTAGTTTCAGCATGAGACTTCGACTTACCAGGGATGGCAACAACGGCGAGAATTGGGTAGTAAATCGGCGCAAAGTCCAATAGTGCAATTTGGATCCGCTGTGATAATGTTAGATCATTGAATGAGTTTTGAAGTAAGCATCCGCATTGAAACGTTCTGGTCCATTAGTGTAAATTTCCACTGAACTGATCCCAGATTCCGACCCATTCTTGAACTGCCCCACTCCACTCTCCAGGATCGGTGCGTCGGAACTCCGATTCCCAGGACTGTTGAACAATGTCATTACCGGAGGCGTTGCTCGTACTGACAATCATTGCAGGCAACCCCTATTTGTACCAGAGAAGCACAAACCGATGACGCAATCAGACCTCGTGGGTGTTCACTTAATTAAACCCAATGCATGAACAGGTGCAGTTAACCCCTGCATAGACAGTGAAATAAAGTGGCAAGGATAGAGTGGAGGGAACAGTATGTAAGGAGCGGGGTTTAAATATAGATGTCATGAGCATCCGGTAGAGAAAACTATCACCGGGACTGATATGCCGAACATTTTCTCCAGACGGCTGGGGCAGGAGATAGTTGTTTGTTTGTTTTTATGTTGTTTGGTATACACAGACTGTAGCCGGCTTGCATCAGCACACGGTGATAAACTTTCTAAGGCTGAAGTACGGGATCAAAACCTCAAATCTGCAAACGTACAAACCGATACAAAGCCACAACTTATAAAAAGAGGAAGGTTGGAAACAACATGGCTCCTTTGAAATTTCGATATCGAAACATGATAGAGTATATGGCGTACCATGATGCTCCAATAAAAATATTGCATTCTCTGATTATAATTTATCTTGTACACTCTGATCTATACTCGGCATCATCCCCTCCTCCCACCACGTTCTATTTTCATAAATGAAGATGCCATTTAAATACTCATTTTAAATCACTGAGCCAAGGTCAAGTCACAGTTTATTGTCAATTACCTTGCACCTTCAGTAGCTTCTGATTATATTTCTCCTCCCTGAATCCGCATTATTTGCAATGAGGAGAAAATCTGCAGCTGCTGGAAATCCAAGCAACACACACAAAATTCTGGAGGAGTGCATAGCCACCGTTACAGGCCGAGAACATTCATCAGCAGTGGGAACAAAGAAGACTGAAGATCCACACCAGCGGGCTCCAGTACAACCACTTCGCTTTAGCTGTTCTATTCCCAAACATGCAATTAGTTCGGGTTAGCAGCACTCTTCTCAACTTTGCACTAAAATGGACTGAGGTTTATTCTGACTGTTTTGCTTGTAAAATCTGTGAATAATTTACGCATGTTTTTATTTGCGAATGTTGTTTAAATGGTGCTGCGTGCCTGAAATGAACGTGATACTGATGGAAATAAGTTTATATTTGCAGCTGTGCGAACACGTAGCTGTGCATACAACTTCAAACTCGGATTGCTACTTCCGAACTGTCACATCCCATAAGACCATAAAACATCGGAACACAATTAGGCCACGTCGAGTCCGATCCACAATTCCACCATGGATGAGTCATAAGCCCTTTTAAGCCCTTTCACCAGCTTTCTCCACCGATACCTTTGACATCCTTACAAGACCGGGAGATAAACAGCAATACGTGGAGGAGTCTATCCAAAGTCCATCGTCAAGAGACTGTACACTCAATGTAATAAAGGACAACGGGAACCTGGAAGTGTCAAGGTCACAGTCATGGAAAAATGCTAAACGCCCAAGAATACGTCAGGAAGATAGCCCAGAATGCACCTAGAGAAATACCTCAAACAGTAGGCGGGAGATATGGAAATGGAAGAAGGTTTGTCAGAGCCAGAGGACCAGAGGCATGGAAGGAATAGCCACTGGACATGATCGACAGTCATCAGAGTTGGCTGATATAAGCAAGTCTAATCAACGGCTGGATATGGCAGGGCTGAGGGGAAGCACAGAGACGGTACTCATGGCTGCTCAAGAACAGAAGCTAAGAACAAGAACAATAGAAACAGGGGTCTGTCACACTAGACAAGGCCCACGATGCAAACTCCGCTGAAACCGTTTAGCATCTGGTATCAGGGTGAAAATGAAGGCAGGGGCAGGGGCAAAATACACTGAACGGCACAAGCAATTTGCAGGTATTGTGTGCAGGAATATCTGCGCTGAATATGGGTTTGCAACTCCCATGTTCAAATGGGAAACTTCCGAGAAGGTAATGGAGAATAACTGAGATATGATCCTATTGGACCTGCAGGTGTAGACGGATAAGCAGATGCTGACAACCAACTAGCCATACCAATACTAGACAAGAAACGGAAGAAATCAAGCGCAATGGCAATCACGAATGCAGATACATTGGGAAGAAAGAATATCAGAAGCTGGAGAAAATACCAGGGCTTTAAAGACCGGATATAAATGATATGGAAGGTTAACGCCAGAGTAATCCAGATGATGATAGGAGTACTTTGATCTGTGACACTTGGACTTGGAGAGTGGCTCCAACAAATCCCGGAACAAAATCTGAAATCTCGGACCAGAAGAGCCCACTACTGGGAACAGCAAGGACATTGCGCCGAACACTCAATCTCTCAGGCCTATGGTAGAGGACCTGAGATTAAAGGAAACATATACACACACGCCACCAATGAGAGGTGAGAGAAATATGTGTGTGTGTGTGTGTGTGTGTGTGTGTGTGTGTGTGTGTTTGTCTGTGCGTGCGTGCGTGTGTGTGTGTGTGTCTGTGCGTGCGTGCGCGTGTGTGTGTGTGTTTGTGTGTGTGTGCGTGTGTGTGTGTGTGTGTGTGTGTGTGTGTGTGTGTGTGTGTGTGTGTGTGTGTGTGTGTGTGTGTGTGTGTGTGTGTGACTGTTCTAGAACGTCAAAGAATGCAGAGAGAAAGGATTTGTGGCCTGAGTTATCCGGAAAGGTAGAGTAGTTTAGTATACTATTCTCCAGATCGGAGGAGAATAAGGGGAGATTTGATGAAGATATGCAACATATCAGGGGTTAAATATGGAATTTGAAATGTGTAAGGTGAACATGGGTGAAATTCTTCGCACAGAGGATGGTGAGTGTGTTTATCGAACTGCTAGTCGGAATGGTGGATTCGTGTATGTACAGGGATGTTACGGCTGTGGGACAGATGCACATCCCTGGGACTAGGCAGCATAATATTTCTGTACTGATTAGATGGACCGAAGGGCTTATGTCAGTGTTGTAGTGTTCAGTTACACTAAGGGGATTTTTTTTACAGAACATTCTGAATATTTTGAAATGTCTTGAAATTCCTTCAGCCCAATACAAAGATTCTGGGATGGTGGAACGGTGTTTGAATAGAGAGTATGGGAGTCAGACTGAGGTGAAGTTCGGTCATGGTGTCCCTCTCCTCATCATGCCATGGGAATGGAGGATATAGAGTAACACACCGGGATTATTGGAGGGCCTCAATAAGTCAGTAGGTCCATGCAGTGGATGGACAACAAGCTGGAACATAAGAGGTGAAGGAAGGTAGGAAGGATCGGAGCCAGGTTGGAGATCCGTATGGTTAGTAGCTGATAGTTGATAGGTGAAAGCCGCAAAGGGCTGAAGGAGATCTTTTAAAGGAGAAGGGAGTAGGAGGCGGCGCACTAGAGTGAGGTCAGGTTCAGGTAGGGGAAAAGAAACGGTAACAGGTGAGCAAAATGGGGAATCGCAAGGAGGGGGCGGAGTGCAGGAATTGTTGAGGAAAAAAGCATCTGCAGGATATATTTAGCAACGGGAGATATATGAATCGTCAGGATTGACATTACAATTGCTTTTTGGTCAAGTCGTCTTTTCCAACTGGATTTCCGCCTCTGCAACTTCTAGATTATCCTGCTTTACGCAACTACCTACTGTCCTGTCTGGTTCTCGATGGCATTCTCCTTTGAAGAAATTGTAGTGCTCAGAAGCCGAAAAATAAATATTACTTCGAAAGAACGGCCGCTGAGGTTCTGAGGACAGAGATCGTGCGGTAATTTCCGGAAAACTTTTAGCCATTTTACGTTGACAAGAGAACAATATTTTGATAATATTCATTGAGATTAACCGGGTACGCAACATCAAATGTGTTTAGTCAGTCTTTAGTCTTGTTGACGTTCTGCTTCCAGCTTTGCTGGCTCACACACAGTTCAGTGACCAGCAAGTCCCTTAGGCATCGCTGGTGTCCCACTGACGTGGATACTTCTAGATTCCCGGAAATGCGGAGCCGCAGGAAATCTCTCAATATGGTTTTGGTAATCTAGGGTAAATTTCTTTGCCCTGTGAGCTATTAACTTATTTAGAAATGCAGCGAGTAGATCCTTCGGCAAAGGACCCGATGGGAGTTATGTACAGATACGCAAATAGTACCAAAGATATGATCTAAAAAAATTAAAACGGGGTTAGAAAATATATGCCAAAAAGGCAAAATTACAAATGGCATGGGTGATTTTAATATGAACGTAGATTCGGAAAATAAGATTGGTGCTGTATCCCAAGAGAGGAAATTCTGATTGTCAGTGCGATGGCTTTTATTTTGCAGCAGCTCATGATGGAGCCTAGTTGACCAGCTGTTCCGGACTGGGTGTTGTGCTATGAAACGCTATTAATTGGAGAACGTAAGGTATAATAACTCCTAGAGCCATCATAATATGATTGCTTTCACGCTGAAATTTAAGTACAAGCTAAAGTCAGATTTCTCCATATCACAGCGTAGGGAAGGGAATTACAGAGGCTCGAGAGAGGAGTTGGCTAAATTTGTCTGGAAAAGAATACTGGCAGGGATGACAGCAAAGCAGCGATAGCATTAACTGTTGGAAGCCATTCGGAAGTCAAAGGATACATACATTCCAAGAGGCAGAACTATTCTAGAAGCAAGATGATACAACCGTGGCTAATAAGAAATATCAAATCCAAGATAAAAGCCAAAGAGGGGACCAAAATAGAGCAAAATAGTGGAAAGTTAGAGAACTAGGAAACTTCTGGAAACCAACAAAAATACAATCCGAAGGAAAAAAATAGATGACAAAATGTGCTAAGGGGCCGGGGGATGCCCTTATTTAGGATTGTAAGCCTGTGCCCTGTGATGTGCCGTAGCAATCGATATTGAGTCTTTGATAGTTCGCTATACATATCCTAAGATATGGGTCCCACTATCGACACCAGGGAAGCATGCCTTGTAAAAGGCATCAATTTCATAAAGCAAAATCTGAACTGCGAGAGGAGGACAGCCTGTGGGTTTTCTGGCGAGCCGAACGTACGTTTGTATGATCCGGCTTCATAGTATTACTGAGGAGGCCTGGATGCGAGCTGCCAGACTTTTGCCTTTATGAAAGATATTGTCACGCTATAAAGTGAAAAATAAACAAAAATAGTAGAAATTACACATTCTGTATAACCCGATGTAACTCGGTCATAATTCCCTTAGGCAAGGGTCTGGACGAAGGAGAACAGAGGGATTATTACTGCCCCTTTAAATACACTCCAGGTCACGAAGGAATCAGTGCCCAACTAATTAAAAACCCCAACTCGTGACAAACTTACAGGTCACCATTCCGAAGCGACACTAAAGCCCAAGGAAACTTAGTTGGACACTTGCAAAATCTGGAGGTTAATTAATTGGAACTATGCAGAAAAGATGTAAGTCATTGAGTGATTATCTACTGATTCTCTGTGGGTGAAGGTTAGGAAAAGTGAGGGGTCAATAACTCTACTGGTGTTTCTTTCGGCAGCCTAATAGTAACAGGGATATCGAGGGAAACAGACCCTGGAAAGCTGTAATAATACAGAGTTGTCGTGAGGGGAGATTTTAATTTTCTAAATATCAATGGGCATCTGCCTAGAGCAAGGGGTTTAGATGAAGTGGAGTTTGTGATGTGTGTTCAGGAAGGTTTTTTGATACTATATGTAGATAATCCTGCAAGAGGAGAGATTGTTCTTGATTTGGTATTGGGAAATGAACCTGGTCAGGTATCAGATCAAAGAGTGGTAGAGCATTTTGGAGATAGTGATCATAATTCTATCTCCTTTACAATAGCATTGGAGAGAGCTAGGAACAGGCAAGTTAGAAAAGCATTTAATTGGACGAAGGGGAATTATAAAGCTATCAGGCAGGAAATTGAAAGCTTAAATTGGGAACAGATGTTATCAGGGAAATTACGGAAGAAATGTGGCAAATATTCAGAGGATATTTGTGTGTATTTCTGCATAGGTGCGTTGAAAAGAGACAGGGAGGTTATGGTAAGGTACAGGAACCGTGGTGTACCAAGGCTGTAATAAATCTAGTCAAGAAGAACATCAGCACTAATACAGAGTTTCGATTCGAAACGTCGCAGCTTCTTTACCCGTAGAGTTCATGCTCGATCAGAGACCTCCATGCGGTTGCGTGCTGCCGTGGAAATCTTGACCCTGACCTGCGTATTGCGTCCGATAGCAGACATAGTACTTCAGGAAATACAAGGAAATTGCTGGACTGTATCTTCCGTGGATTCTTGAGTAGCGAAGTTCTCACTTAGTGCAGAGGCAGTTCAGGATAGTTCATAGAAACAAACAAAAAAAAAAGAAGCATTTGAACGGGTGTAAATCAGATAATGGACTGGACAGTTGCTGAGAACCTGGTGTGTTATTCGGACGCGGAAATGTGTGGAGTTAGTGGGAGCTGGTGGGAAAAATACCGTGTTCATGTGAATGTGGATGGTTTATGGTTTCATAGATAACTTATGGGGAAGCGGGCAACCAGCTGTATTGGTGGAGAGGTGTAGGCTCTTTGGGAAATGTGGGCATGCGTGGGGTGAGTGGGTACTAGTAGGGGTGTGTTGGGGCTGTGGTTCGGTGGGGAAGTATGGTTTCAATGGATCATTAGTGAATGTGTTGTGCTAGAGGAATGAGTTGGAGAGGTGGTTTCAGAACGGACCGGGTTGTTGAGGATTGGGTTAGTAAGCAATATATCTGGAGGTGGAAATATGAGCCGTCAGAGCAAGAATGCGGTGCAAGAGGCGTGATTTCTTATTGGGATTCATAGCATAACATTGCTTAATCCTTAGTGTTGATTTTTAAATGCCATATTTCTTTTTAATCTATTACTCTTCCTGCATCACCTGGTTGTGCAAATCCAGATTTACTCAGTTCTTTCTTAATGTTAAGAAAAAACAAAGTTCTGCTACAACTGATCTCTGTGGAAATCCATTGTAACTCTTCCACGTTCCAGAAAAAGGGAAATACAACAGTGCTCTGTTTTGTTTCAGTACAGAAACAGTTTCTATTATCCCAAGATATTTAATCTTTCTGACACTCAATTGTCTTGCATTACCTTATATACCTTTTGGAAATCAGGGCCTATCCCACTTGCTTATTCATCCGCTGCATCATCGAAGGATTCTAGCCTGTTTTGTTTTTATTTTTGGAATTGATTTCACTTTAGAAATGCAAATTGTCGAAGTGACGAACGATAGAGCCCCCTTGTGGCATTTTATTTCTCAGTTTGGAATGCTGTTTTGATTCGAGACGTATTATTTTCATTTACCAGATACTGACCGTTCGCAATGCGATCAGAAACACTCCATTGTTCTTGAGCTTCATTTTTTTTTATATTCCCTGTCAGATTCTCTCGCATCTTCCGTCATTCAATGGTAATCTAACACTTACCGCTCCAAACCTTTCATATAACTGAAAGTCAACTAATTTTTGCAATTGTATTGGAAAATGTTGTTTAATTGGCTAGAAAAGAAAGTTTGACATGAGTACTAAAACAAAATACGGTGGTTTACCTCACTAAGTCTTCCATTTCATTTCATTCCATTCAGCAGACCGGCAACAGCTACAATCGTAGAATAAGTGGATCAGCTGCAGAACTTACTGCTGAAACTTTCACACTGTGGAATGAAAACATTTATAATTCCACGTTGACCGTCCTATTCACTAATCATGGTGGAAATGTTTTTATTCCGTCATACTGTTAGCATGCTTGAGTATCGGGGATTTTTTTTCAAAACTTAACAACTTTTCTGGCACATTGAATTAAACTAAGTAAACCAATATAATAACGCCCGCCCCCCACTCATTTAGTCGTGAAAGTTTTTTTTCCACAGAGACATGTGGTTGTACGTTTCTGTTGGGTTACTGGGGAGATGCAGCTGTGTAAGCCTTCGGTCCGGCTTGTTCCAGGCCACCAAAAAAAGTGAAGACATTCACTGCCTAGTGACACACTCAAACAATTTACTCAGTTCATTCGTAATTAGGCTTTGTGATCGTTGCCGACCCTGTCAGCGATACCGCACCGGGTGACGGGAGATATGGATCAATGGCATTGGAGAGCAAGGAACTAGAAAAGTAAATACAGGAAAGCAAATAACTCCGGAAAATTTGAATTTAAGTCACTTCGTTAGTCTTCGATGCCGAATGAGAGGGCAGATAGCCATTGCTAATATGATTATTATACATTTTGCAGGCTTGCAGAACATCTACCAGTTTCAATCGTGGTAAACAGTCTAATGTAATGGGTTTACCTTTGTTGGCATCACAATTATACCCGCTATCTCCAAACACTACTCCCGCGGGTAAACTCTGAGAAAGGGTCTGCATTACGTCCGACAGATCTTTGGCTCAAATAGTTCAATAATAAATGAGCATTCATGGCTAAATGACATTTCGCTCCATTGGGCCATTACACAGAGCCATAACAGATTGTGATTGGCTCATTTTACCGGGCGATGATAGAAATGCCAATAGCCTCAGCAAAACACAAGTGAGAGACGGCTTTGTCTGTCTGAAACGGATTCTCACGTTGGGATTCAAATACGCAAATTCAAGTGTCTGAATTGGAAAGCAAGCAACAAACACTGATTACACCCAGAACCCGATTGGAGTTCCGGTTGCTGAAATGAACTTACGCCGAGCACACCCTATCTACAGCACTTCGTTCAGAAAAGGCTAATGTGAAACAAAGCGGTGCAAACTTTGCAACAATTTCGAGACGATTGTGATGTTTAAGCAGATGAAAACTTCTTGCTAATAACTTAATGTTTTAAAAGTGATATAACAATTCTGGATTGTACAGTACGTTTCCGAATTAGAGGAAGGGGCAGCTGCATCGTTATGTTCTCCATCAGACAGACAGGTTAATAGGAAATCGGACTGATGTGCTGCCAAATTAGAGCGGAATTGGGCCAAACAATATCTTATCTCATTCAGAGTATGAGTTTCAGTTTGTGCTGAAACTTGAGAGGTTTAGCCAGACAGGAAAAAAACAATCAAAGGAAAGTCTCCCAGGAAAATGTTGTTTATAGTAAGCAAACTGAAACATTAATTAAAGGGAAAACACCGTACAATACAGAAATGGATTAAATGTCGCGATTGGCAGCCACGGGCAGATCACTTCAAAGGTTCAAATATTGCACACTTCGAGAACGGATCGATGCATTTCAATTGTGAATACTCGGGGGAGTTAATGTGCAAGTTAAAATACATTTTACTGAAGGGAGGTAAACAAACAGCTGACTGCTATATAGGACCCTGGTCAGACCATACTTGAAGTACTGTGCTAAGTTCTGTTCACCTCACTAAGAGAAAGTCGTGGGAAAGATAGAACAGATGCAGATGATATTTACCAGGATGTGGTCTGGCTTGGGGCGCATGCCTTATGATAATAGATGTAATGAATTCGGCCTTTTCTCCTTCGAGCGACTGAGGATGAGAGGTGACCTGATACAGGTGTACAAGGTAATATAACCATATTACAATTACAGCACGGAAACAGGCCATCTCGGCCCTTCTAGTCAGTGCCGAACGCTTACTCCCACCTAGTCCCACTGGCCGCACTCAGCCCATATCCCTCCATTCGTTTCCTGTCCATATACCTATCCAATTTTATTTTAAATGACTAAACCGAAACTGCCTCTACCACTTCTACTGGAAGCTCATTGCACACAGCTACCACTCTCTGAGTAAAGAAATCCCCCCTCGTGTTACCCTTAAACTTTTGCCCCCTAACTCTCAACTCAGGTCCTCTTGCTTGAATCTCCCCTACTCTCAATGAAAAAAGCCTATCCACGTCAATTCTATCTATCCCCCTCATATTTTTAATTACCTCTAACAAGTCTCCCCTCAACCTTCTACGCTCCAAAGAATAAAGACCTAACATGTTCAACCTTTCCCTGTAATTTAGTTGCTGAAACCCAGGTAACATTCTAGTAAATCTTCTCTGTACTTTCTCTATGATGAATGCACTCTCTATGTACTGCCTATAATTACAGTATGGATGAGTTGATGGTGTGGGTAGTCAGAGGCTTTTGCCCAGGGCTGAAATGGCTAACACGAGAGGGCACAGTATTGAGGTGTTTGGAAGTAGATACAGAGGAGATGTCAGATGTGATTTTTTTGTTCGCTGTGGTCAGTGCGTGGAATGAGCTTCCGGCGATGGTGGGGGAGGTAGATACGACAGGGTCTTTCAAGAGACTCCCGGATGGCTGCATGAAGCTCAGAAAAATAGATTATGGGTAACCTGAGGTCATTTCTCAGTAAGTACATGTTCGGCACAGCATTGTAGGCCAAAGGCCTTGTATTGTGCTGCAGGTCTTCTATTTTTTTATGTAACTTATTATTGGAAACGAGAGTCTTTTATTGAAGGGAAGGGCTAGCTGAACTGCTGGGAACAAAAGTATTGTTTGAGATCAGAAACGTTTTCAGAGAGTCTAATTTATTTATCTATTTGCACCATAGATATAGGTTTATTTTTCGCGGCACGCGCCAGTGATAATAAGCCTTATTCTGATTCCGAAATGGGGAAGTTATTTAACGCTTTCTCCTGTGCGGTTTCGACTTCCAAAAAATTTCAAAACTAAATTAGTGGGGGACAGCAGAAGAAATTTCAACTGCTGTCTGAATCTGGTCTGGGTCACTCCGTAAATAAATGTATTTGTGCAGCTGCTGAAATTCTGAATCACAGAACCCCAAAACTGTGCCTGAAAAAGCCGAATGGACATTTCCAGGTCTGTGTAGAGGCATCGCATGAGAATGAAGACCAGAGTGGTTGTCGCCCAACAGAGAAGGAAACTCGCCGACAGGCTGAAAAGCAGAATGATGGATTGTCTCCGACTCTCCATCTCCGGATCTCGCTGTTTCCCGGAATTTCCCCGTCCCTTGAGTCCCCTGCGGACTCTGCTCGCCGCCAGTATCTGTCTGACGGTCAGAGCATTGAGGGTCAAAATGAGGAAGAAAGGAAGTAGCGGATTCAACAGACGGTCCACCCAATAAAACACATCAAACGATCCGGAGACAGAAAGTGCTGGTCTACCGAAACAGACCCACTTACTCTTCAAGAGAAGAGCAGTTGTTTCCATATACAGGAAGTAAAATGGAATGTTTTTTAAACAGAGACCGATCAATACAGCGCCAATCACTATATCTGCAATTTTGGGGGTGCAGTATTTCGTTTTAAGTTCTGTGGAGCAAATGGCCACAAAGCGATCGAAAGTGAAAGCGACAGTAAACCACACGGAGCAATCGACGGCCACGTGACACAGGACGTAGTGGACAAGGCAGAACGGAGCGTTGCCCAGGACTCGGTAAAGTCTGTACGCTTCACCCATCTGGTAGAGCAGGACTTCGATAATCACTACCATTAGATCCGCCGCGGCCATCGCCACCAGGTAGCGCGTTACACATTTGGAGAGACCGCAGTTCCCTCGGCAGAGAATAATGATGGCTGCAAGGTTTACTGCAGTGAAGCAAAAAAGACCAAAAGCAGGGGAAAGAATCAATACGCATTTTGTGTAGAAATGCAAACATCTTTTGCTCGCTTGAAATAAAATCCATCGTTCATCCCTAATGAACTGCATACTCTGTGGTTATGCGGGTGGTTTAAAAACTGACCGCAGCTTAAAGAGTTTTACTGTAGCACATGTCCACATTAAACTCTTCACGTACACAGATGCAGCAGCGATGAGTAGAGTCAACGAGTGTTAGAGCACGAAACGGGTCCTGCACGACAATGTGAGCTGGTCTCGAATGTCCGGGTTTGGATTACGCCTCTCTAAACATTTCACATTCATTAACTGCACAGGTGTCTTTGAATATTGCCAATGGCCCTGAATCACCCACTTGCTTTTCAAGGATGTGCGATAAACAAACCAACTTCTGTTTCAGAAAATACCCTTCGGAATGCAGCTACAACTCTGCCCTCTGAAATTAAACCTACCCGTTCAGTTCATGATTCCCCAACCCCATGTAGAAAATTGACTGTACACACAGACTGCATCTGTTCATCGTTATGATTTTACGTGGATCTATCAAGTTATCCACCAATCATCTGTCTTAAGGAATTAAATGAGACTCGGCCGAAGCTGTCCCTATAACTCAGGCCATAGAGTACCTGCAACATCTTTGTGAATACTGTCTGCACTCCTTTCAGCTTATGTCTGTCTTTCCTATATCAGGGCATCCAAAACTGCACAAGCCACCAAGCGCAGTGTTTCCAATGTAACTACAGTGTCAGAGATTAATACAATGCTGGCATCAACAAGGGAAGCGCCAGATATTATTTGGAAGAAGTGACAGGATAGACCTAGTTATTTTTCGATTGCAAGGTCAGATTCTGTAGCCACTATCCTGCAGGCCAGCAACATTCCCTCTGTCCTTTGTTACTGCTGCGCAGACAAACCATCGCTCTGAGCAGAAATATTTAACATAGTCTGAAAACTGCGCGGCATTTTATGCACATCAGACCAGAACCAACCACAGGTCGCACACACGTAAACGATGGCTGGCAGTCACGTGATTATGGCAAAAGTGAAATGCTGTCATTAGACCGCACCGTCATTCGGCATGGTTCGGCACCGACTTCCATTCTGCGTTTATTGTTCCAATTTGTCACAAAGCTGTAACTTGAAACTACGACACATGCGAATACACTAAAGCTCTAAAATGTTTCAAAATGAAGATTGTTGGACGTTTATATTTTGGAAAAATACGTATTTTCCATTAACAGCAATTATTGCAGAATATTTCATAATTTTAAAAAACAAATATTACAAACATTTATTGGCATAGTTTCTAAATTGTATTAGCATTCTATACAAGAACACACCACCTGCACGACAACACGGGAGCATTTCAGTGATTTTGCGGCAGCGCACTAATCATCACATCTTAGAAGGAACGGTGCTGACACCAGGGAACACAGATAGGACTTTGATTACGGGAAGATATTGGGATTTGTCAAATAATGGAAATATCGGTATCAGTTACTTCAATCGAGCCGGGAGAAATGCAAGGGGAAAAGCTGCGTTTCCTTTACAGAAAAAGGGAGACAGATTTCTGGTGAAAATTGGTAATTTTGCAATTCAGCGCTCATCGTTGGACGTACCTTGCGTGCGGGTTTGAGGAGCGACCAGAGTCTCCGGGCACAGCGGCAGCGGCGCGTCATTGATCATGTGATGTGAGACGGATTTCTCCCGCGCAGCTGCACCCTTTTAATTCCTGTCATTAGACTAGTCTCTTTCTACTTTCTCTAAACAAAAGCTGACCTCAGTGACGAAACACACGAAACAACCAAATTGTAATAAATTCTTACTTGTTTCAGAAATGTCGTTTT
Organism: Hemitrygon akajei; assembly: GCF_048418815.1. Lineage (NCBI taxonomy): Eukaryota > Metazoa > Chordata > Chondrichthyes > Myliobatiformes > Dasyatidae > Hemitrygon > Hemitrygon akajei. Next base: position 4,148,821 of record NW_027331959.1, on the reverse strand, counting down.
TGCAATGGGGAATACAGCATACCTACAAGAAAGGGGGACAGACTTTACAGGTTGAACTAGAAGATGTTTACTGTGATTTAAATCCGTAATCGATCGCTCACGATAAATAATTCGAATAAATGTGGTCCGCTACTGACAGGACGCTTTGATAGACATGGATTGTGTGTTGTGCCTGTACAGTTCGAAACCTCAGGTCACAAATGAGAAGACTACAAGCAGTTCCAGTGACAAGTCTGCATGAGGCTGTCTAAAATATGAACAGGGCAGGAGATTGAGAGGAACGAGACAGCATTTTACGGACTGACAGGGACACGAGTTGAAGATCTGAAAGAGAGTTCTGGCAGAGCGGGTGATCAGTGAACAGCTCTGGTTCTGCCAATTTTTTCAAGGAACCGGGACATTTTCGATCAAGCCCGTTTGAAAACGGCCCGCCTACGCAACGAATTTGATATAGAACGTAAGTAAGAAACAGAAAGTCATCTCATTAATAAAACTATGGTGTGAGCTTTTCAATAAACCCGGGTTAAAATATCAGCAGGAGCGACTCTCTGCTTGTAAAAAAAGTAACTGACAAGTACTCACCGGGGATACCGACAATCACAATCACTGTGTAACAAATAGTCCTGTCTTGCAGCATTGTTAATCTTAGGTTGTTAGAATTCACAGTTCTGCTCGTAATGATCACAATTTCTACTTTCCATATAAGACAGCACCAGGAAAGAAAGTCAGATAGGTATAACAAAGTCCAGGAAGGAATTTCTTCTGCGTTTATTGGGTAAAAATATTCACGGATCAGACGTTGTTGAGAGTCGAATGCGTCTGGATGTTTCCGTCCGAAATGTAACTGAAGCACGAAATGGCATTCTTTTATAGAATAATCTGTTCCCGACAACGAAAACAACTGGTGTGAATCACCGCTGATTGGTAATGATTTCTCTGCTTTAGCGAACCGTAATGCCAATGGGGAAATAACACGCCTCAGTTCATAGAACCGAACGCTCACCAGTCATGAAGCCTCTAGAGACGGTCGATGCTGGGACTGCAGCGAGAAAGATGTGGTCAAACTACTCCGTGACATGATAGGACATTATCTGAGCATCGTTGGTGACGACAGTAGTCTGCAATCCTGGTGTTCAGTTCACCTACTCAGCGTTGATTCCACTCTAACTTTGCAAGTGGAGTTTCTGCTCCGATGCCGATGTTAATATCTTTAATTAAACAATAACGTCTGCACTGTCTTGTTATTTTTCTGTGATGAAGCACCTTTGATATAACTCATTGTTACTTTCTTGGGGTGATTTTTTTTCTTTGCGGGTGTGTATAATACATTAACATTAATGCTATTGGCGCAAGCCTTGACTGTTTGCACTATTAGCGGAGTCAGCCGCAAACACAGATGTTTGACAGTATCCAGCGCGAGGTACAAAACAATGACCCTGCAGTACAGACCCGATACTCAACTGCCGCTGTAGCGTTTACTCCAAAAGACATGGGAATAGACAAAACATTGTATCAACGTCGGTTTCAATGATAATAAGTGTTGAAAGTATTGAAATAAGTGACGGTATTAAATATGGTCAGAGTGTCCAGATAATATTGAAAGTCCAATATTAGAAAGTGTTTCAGGGAAGAAGATAAAGTACGTATTAAGCTGCTAAACAGCGATGAAACGTGTAATGGAACATAACCACACGGTCACAGTAAAATGTCAGGATATGTAACGCGAGCTGTTCCTGAAGCACGCGGTTCTCGTACTTGGTTAAGAAACGCAGAAGCAGGGGTCGGGGGTTCTTTGACATTTCATGAAACAGCAGATTACAAAAAGTACTCTGCGTCAATTCAGCTGCCGGACATTCGGAACAGAGCGAGTGTCCGAGGGGAGACGCATTCGAAAGAATGCAGCATTCTGAAACCAGCTGAGCCTTAGGCTGTGCCGTGGATGAAATTACAGCTGATCAAATATCCGAGTTGTCAACCCCTTTGTGTGTGCATGAGAATAAAATGGTTAATTGTGCGCAGCGATCCCCTCCTCGAGGATCTGTGTACCATGGATTCTATGAAGAGTCAAGATAAAGTGTCTCCACCCGGAAGGTCGATATTCCCCCACAGATGTTGCCTGGCGTGTTAGATTCCTCCAGCATCGTCCCGGTTGCTCAAATATTCAATCAAACGAGCCCCTGAGCTTACGCAAGGCCAAATTCAGGAGTTTGCTTTTCCAAGTTTGTTTTGGGAACAAAACATGTTGATTTTGCCAATTCAGATTATCTTTACCCCTCTGGACATCGTCCCGCAGTTCATTTGGTCACAGAGTCACAGAGCACAGAATCACAGAGCAGTACGGTATTGAAACAGGCCCTTCTGATCATCCGTCGGTGCCGAACTGATCCTCTCTGCAGTCCCATGGACATTGCACCTGGACCACGCCGTCCATAACCCTCCCATTCATGCTGGATCCCATTTCGTCTTCAATGTTGAAATCGATCCTCATCCATCACACTCCGTAAACTCGTTCAGCACTCTCACCGCCCGACGAAGGTGTTTCGCCGCCTATAGCCCAGAAATATTCCACCTTTCGTTCTTAACTAATTATTCTTCCTTTTACTCAAATCAATTTCTCGTGAAAAATGACCACTTGCATTTACCTCATCTACACCCTTGAAATCCTCTCTTATTCGGATGCTCCAGGGATCGGAACCTATTCCTAAACACCTCAATCTTTCCCTCTGACCGCGGTCCTCAGGTACCGGCACCATCCCTGTGATTTTTCTCTGTACTTGTACTCTGTCCAAATCATTGATATGGTTCCTGCAAGCAGGTGACCAGAACACAGACAGTACTCCATATTAGACATAGCCAACCTCCTATACAACTTCAACATGAAATCACAACTCCTGTACTCTAACTTTAATATATCAAGGCCGAAGTGCCAAAAGTTCCAGATCTAGCTCTCTCTGTTACTCCGCCCTTCTCAATGCCCTTCCTCTCACTGTGCCGGTGTCCAGAACACATGCAATACTCCATATCAGACATACAACTTCAACATGATATCACAACTCCTGAATTCCTTACTTTCATATATCAAGGCCGAAGTGCCAAAAGTTATCTGAACGAACTTATGTAACTGTGACACCACGTTGAAAGTATTAAGGAACTGCAATTGCAGATCCTTCTGTTATTCCGCCCTGTTCAATATCCTTCCTTTCACTGTGCAGGTCATGCCACGGTTTGTCATCCTGTACACTTATCGGTAAACAAGACCATTATCCTCTCTCGCTGTCCACTACTCACACAATGCTGGTGCCATCAGCAAATCTACAGATTCAGTTCATCATATTATCAATCAGATCGTTGATTTAGATGAAACACAACGGACCTTACACAGACTCTTGCGTCACGCCACTATTAAGAAACTGCCAGTCAGAGAGGCCACATTGCTACTACCGCTCTCTGAATTTTCTCTCTTTGCCAGCGGTTCAAACTTTTTCAACAGTGGGATGTCTATTTAGCTCAGTTGACGCATCATGTCTGAGTCTTTTGGAGTCGTCTACTGGGTCCGGTGCACTTGGTGTGTCCTCCTGTACCTCGGTGAGACCCGCCGTAAATTGGGAGACCGCTTCGCCGAGCAACTACGTTCCGTCAGCCAGCAGCATCTTACAAAGGCCACCCATTTTAATTCTGCTCACGTTCCTATTCCGATGTGTCCATTCCTGCAGTCTTCCACTGACGTGAAGAGTCCACACTTAGGTTGGAGGAACAACACTTTATACGCCATTTGGCTAGCCTCCAGCCTGGTAGCATGAACATCTGTTTCTCAGACTTCCGGAAATGCCCCCCACCCCCACCACTTATCCATTCCCCATTTCCAATTCCCTCTCTCAACTTATCCTCTTGCTTGCCCATCGCCTGAATCAAATTCACAGCTCTTTATTGCATTCCCTCTCCTGTTACCTTGTCAGGTTGTACCTATTACCTGGTGCTTCTCTTTCTACTCTCTCAATCTTTTACATCTAATCCTCAGCTGTTTCTTCTCCAGTTCTGCTGCATGTACTCTTTGCCATAGATACTGCCTAGCCTGCTGAGTTCCTCCAGCATTTTGTCTATAACATCCTTGGATACAGCCCATTCCATCACAGGAAACACCGTATCCATCAGACAGGAATCCGCCTAGCCACTATTGAGATCATAAGACTATAAGGCATAGGAGAAGAATTAGGCCATTTCGGCCATTCATTCTGCTCCGCCATTTCATCATGTCTGATGCCAGATTCCACTGAACCCAATACACCAGCCTTTTCGCCATATCCTTTCACGCCCTGATTGGTAGGTTTCAATGAGATCCTCGGGCATTCTCCTAAATTCCAGTGAGTACAGGTCTAAACCTGCCAGATTTTCCTCGGATGTTAACTCCTTCATTCCCGGAATCGTCCTTGTGTACCTCCTTTGAACCCGCCCTAATGGCAACGGTTCATTTCTGAGATTATGGGGCACAAAACGGTTGACAATACACTAAGTGCGGCTTGGCTAGCGTCTTATAAAGCTTCAGCATTATCTCCTTGCTTTTTTATTCTATTCCCCTTTAAATAAATGCCAACATTGCATTTGCCTTCCATACCACAGACTCAATTTCTATATTAACCTTCCAGGAGTCTTGCAAAACATTTCCATGGATATTGCTGTGCAGGCCTGTTAGTTTAACGTCCATGTAAGTGACATTGGGATGATATCAGCTCTGCGTATTATTATTGGCACAAATTATACCCTCTTCATATTGAATTGTCTTTCAATGTTCTCCTTTATTTCATTAGATTTCAGATGAATTATGTATGTTGTGGGGCTTCACATGTCTATGACTGTTAGGTAACTTGTTCTTGTTTGTTTCTCTTGTAATATTATTTCTCGAGAGGCATTATGTATTCGCCTGTCTGGAATAATGTGACGGTCGTATTATAATTTGAGGACTCAGACTCTAAATCTGGATAGAGCTTCAATGTCCAGAAAGTTGCAGTGTATTTTATGGTTTTGTAATTTAAATCAAGATTTTGGTGATTTAATGGGTATAGCGAAAGTGGATATTGCGTCTGATAGCGGCTGGTGCCGTCGTGGCATCAGCGCCGGACGTCGGGGCGAGAGGTCCCGAGAGGTTCGAATCCGGCCGGCTCCCTTGCTCTCCATCCGTGCTGGGTTGAGCGTCGAGATAAATTGGGTCAGCAAATTTGAAGATGACTGCGATCTGAGTGGGAGGATCTAAAATTAGATGCTTCGGTATCATAGTGGAATAACGAGAAATTCGGAAGCATCCGAAAGGATCTGCGAAAAGGCAGGGGACAGTTGCAGAGATAGTGGTGGAGCATAAGTAGCTAGAGTTTCAGATGGATCAGGATAGACTCATCTAGAAGAAGAACTATTTTAAAGGGAAAATGAGGAACCCATGTCTGACCTGGGAATGCAAGGGCAGCATAATAGCCAAAGACGTGAAACATGGCGGGGAACTAGAGGAGTAGGAAGCTTTGAAAAACTGAGGGAAAACAACTAAAAGTACAACGAGGGAAAATGAAACGTTAAGTTAAACGAGTAATATCATAAGGCAGCGATCAGAAAACTAGTTTCAGAGAGTTAGGGTCATAGAGACAAGAGTGGATATCGGACCGTTGGAAAAAGACGCTGGAGAGTTTGTAATAGCGAGCAAAATCAAAAGGCATTTGATTCACTCTTCTCTATGATAGATATCTGTCAGTAATTGTGGAGTGTCGAGGGGGGAGAGGTGTGCATAAGATAGTGTAGGCATTATTACTGAGGAGAGGACTTTTGGCAAACTCACTACTCTGAATGTAAACAATTCACCTGAGCCAGATGGAGTAAAACCGACGGTTCAGAAAGAGGGAGCAGAAGAGACTGTGGATGCGATAGCCATGTATAACCATATAACAATCACCGCACGGTAACAGGCCATTCCGGCCCTCCTCGTCCGTGCCGAACTCTTAATCTCACCTAGTCCCACCTACCCGCACTCAGCCCATAACCCTCCACTCCTTTCCTGTCCATGTACCTATTCAATTTTACCTTAAATTACACAACTGAACTGGCCTCAACTACTTCTACAGGAAGCTCATTCCACAAAGCTATCACTCTCTGAGTAAAGAAATACCCCCTCGTGTTTCCCTTAAACTTTTGCCCCCTAACTCTCAAATCATGTCCTCTCGTTTGAATAATGATGCTCGATAGTAATGATCTTTCAAGAATCACTAGACTCTGAAATGGTTCTGAGTGACTGGAAAACTGCCAATCTCACCCCACTCTTTTAAAATAATTTATAGGACGCTCAGTCTGATCTCAAACGTTGGGAATATCTTAGGGGGCATTTTTAAGGATGAGTTTCGTGGTCCTTAGAGGCACATGACGAAACGGGCTAATGCCAGTATATTTTCCTTAAGGGGGCCTTTTCCCTGACAATTCCTTGGAATTCTTTGTGGAAGCAGCAGTCAGCGGAGCAAAGGATTTTTTTTAACTTTTAATTTTCAGAAGTTTTTTCGACAACATGCCGCCCAGGAGGTTTGTGAACAAGACAAGAGCCAGTGGTATTACAGGAAAATGCTGCCATCGATAGCTATCTGGCTATCGGACATTGGGCAAAGAATCGAAATAAAGGTGGTCTAATTTGTGACTGCCAATTACTCGTGGTTCCGCAGGGGGGCATATTGGAACCACTTCTCTGCCTGTTTCTATTTTAGATGCCGGAATTGTGTTTTCTTTTGTCCGTTTATTTATACTTGTGGCTAAGTTTGCAGATGATACAAAGAAAGTTTGCGGGGTATATACATTTTCTTTTTTTACGAACCAGAGAGTTTACAGAAACATTTACACTGAATGGGATATTGGGCAAAGAGTGACGGGTGGAAAATAGTGGACGGAACTGTATGGATATGCACTTTGGTAAAATAGACTATTTTTAAACGGCGAGAAAATTGAAAGCTCAGATGTACAAAGGGACTTGCGAGTCATTGTGCAGGTTTTCTTAAAGGTTGAGTTAAACTGTTAAATTGAGTCTACGGTAAAGGGGACAAACGCAATGCCAGCAGTCATTTCCAGACTAGTAAACAATAAGAGCAAGGATGTAATGCTGAGACTTTATAAGATATTCATCAGACCGCACGGAGATTTGAGATCGGTCTGGGACACTTCATTAAGAAAGGTTGTGCTGGTATTGTTAATGGTCCAGAGGAGGTTCGCGAGAATGATTCCGGGAATGCAAGGTTGGATGTATGAGATGAGTTTGATGATTCTGAACCTGTACTGGCCTGAGTTTAGAACAAGGAGTATCGAAAGGCCCAGGTGGAGTTAATATGGAAACAGGACCAGACGGCACATCCTCAGTACAGAAGGACTTCCATTTAGAGCAGAGATGAGAAGGAATTTGTTTAGCCAGATGGTGTTAAACCTGTGTAATTCATTACAACAGACGGCTGTGGACGCCAAATCACTGAGTATATTATATCGCGGATTGGTTGGTTCCTGGTTAGTCTGGATTCCACGTCACGGGGAGAAGGCGGGAGAATGGGGTTGAGAGTTGTTATAAATAAGCCATAGGGGAGCAGACACGATCGGCCGAGTGGACTACTCCTGCTCCTTTGTATAATGGTCTAATCACACTTGAAATGATGGGGGATCAAGCTACAATATGAAGCTGGAGGAGATAAAAACTAGAAGAAGATTTTAAAAAAAGCTAATTAGGTAGGGGAAGGGCGGAATGAAAGAAAAAAATCGTGTCCCCATTATTACCCACAATAGCGCTGAGGTGTTTATAAATGCAACGACTGTTCTATTTATTGAACTGAAGTGTCATTTTGAAGGTCCAAATTATGTCTTTGACTGCTCTAACATTTCAGCATTGCATTCAGTTTGTGTTCGGGTCTACTGACCTCTTCAAACATGGTGGTTCTCCACAGACACGTGGTCAGTATGCCGAGTGGAGAGTTTTTGCCGATCCAATAGGAACAAGTATAACGTCCATTTCCGTCTGCAGATATGCCTTGATTTGTTTCCCTGCTGCGTACAGACTCACATTCGCGAATACATAAAACGCACCTTCTCAGTACTAGGTTTCTTGCGGAGTTTGTGGGGACTTTGTACACATCAGGAGGTTTGACAGTGTCTATCTGTTTACGTGTAGCATTTGGGGGAAATATCGTTTATTTTTCTTCCACCTCTTCCTGTAAAAGCCAGAAAAGGAAAAATATCTTAAGATAGGATATGGTAACATATACGGACTTTGATGATAGACTTACCGATAGTTTCTAAAGTATCTTGAGATTCGAATAATATAGGGATTCGTGTTTTAATTGTCTTAATTTGATTTTTCGCAAACGAGGTAAATGAGTAGTTAATCCCATGATTGTACACTTTGCCTTTTGATGGGAAGTTAACAATTTGATATGCAGACTAGGGGCGGGCATTTACATTTAAATGTAATATCAACGTGCCTTACTGTGCTTGGATATTCAGTCATAGTCCGTGCTCAGTGATGACGGGGTATTATTACCGACAGTAACATTGTGTTTAAATGACGAGTTTAAATATGATCATCACTGCTGTGTCCGAGTTGGGACAGGAAATATAACGGCAGTGTTAGTTTAGTGAGGGAAGTTCTGATTGAACAATGATATGATCTGTGCAAACATTCATAGAACTGATAAAAAAGCATTTCTAACATTGTTGCCGACATTGAGGGAGTGACCCTGTCTGTGTGGTCAGTGACCCGTATGAATACACATGATAATACCAGAGTGGGTCAGTGATGCGCCACCAGCAGTTGTGATCACTCTGTTTACTCCTTGTTGAAGCGATGGGTCACTTTGAAGGAGAAAGTCCTGCCATTGATCTCACTCAGGTTCGGGAAGTGCAATAATATAAATTGTTAATCTTCACGTTCGTGGTGAAAGTTTGCTCTCATTGATGGAATGCCTGACTTTACAGCATATTGTTTGAGTGAAGTCGCGGCAACCTGTTGAGTGCAGGAAAGTGGTCAATATGAACAACTGGGGATGAAGGGAATTCCCTGGTTGACGTCATTAAGAATAACGCGAAGGTGTTTATTTTCAGCATAATACGGACAAACAAACTCTGGTGGAAAGCGCTGGTACTGCAGGGGGACTCGACGTCTAACTAAACGTACAGTAGAAGTTATGGGAGGGGGTACAGAATTAATACTCCCCGTCGATATTCGTCAGGAAAGCGTCTCTACAGTTGCACTGTCCACTAAAGGGAAGGAGAAATTCTGCTGCTGTTCTCCGTTAAAAAAAAGTCGACATCCTCATGTCCGTAAATAAGAACAAATCCCCCGGGCTGAGAGATGTCATATCCCATGGTGTTGTCTGGGTGGAAATTTCTAAAGACATGTAGAAACACAGCACAGAGACAGGCCCTTCGGCCCGTATAGTCATGCTGAACTATTCCGCCGAGTCCCATCGACTTGCACCATGACCATAGCCCTGCACTCCACTCCTGTCCATGTACTTATCCAAACGTCTGTTAAATGTTTTACCGATTCCGCACTCGTCACTTCCTCTGACAGCCTGTTCCACTCTCACCACACTCTGAGTGGAACATCCCCTCAGGCTCCTTAAACATTTCACCTTGCACAGTTAACCTCTGACCATCAGTCCCACCCAACCTCAGTGGAAAACAGATTGCTTGAACTTACCCTATCTATATCCCTCAAAATATTTTACACCTATATCAACTCTCCCGTCATTTTCATACGATCCGGAGAATAAAGTGATAACCAGTTCAAGCTATCCTTATAACTCTGACCTGAAGTCCCGGCTACATTCTTGCAAAATCTTTATGAACTCAATCAATCTTACTGGTAGCTTTCCTTCAGACGGGTGAGCCGAACTGCGCACAATGCTCTTAACCGGCCTCACAAACGTCTTATTCTACTCCAACATAACATTTCATCTCCGATACTCAGTACATTTACTTATGAAGGTCAATGCACCAAAACTCACTTTACGATCCTTTCGACCTGTGATGCCGCTTTCAATGGATTATGGATCTCTATTCCCGGATCCGCCTGTTCCACCAATTCATCGGTGCCCCAACATTCAATGTTTAAATTCTCCTAAAATGCAACATTACGCAGTTTCCTGAATGAAATTCCATCTACCACCTGTTTGCCCATTTTTCTGACTGGTCCAAATGTTCTGAATGGTTTTAATAGATTTGGGGAAGTCTGGTAAGTTACTAACACACGCCAATGATAGTAGAAACAAGCCGTTTCCAGAGCTTTGAGTCTATATATCCCTATAGGTCAAACCCCAAAGAATGTGCATTGTATTTCCCCCACTTTGCTTTGCCCAGACTGGAGTGAGAACAGAGCGGCTTCCTGGATGCAACAGATTCCCAGAGCCACTGAACGATGAATCACCAGCCCAACATTTCCATCTAAACTGAAATGCATGCTTCCTTTAATTACACAGGACACGGTGCACTGGAACAGAGACATGATATTGCTCTACATTGTTCTACTCAAGCCATGGTGTAATCCATGGAAACGCCAGACACAGTTCCACTGTATCTCGGTACATGTGAGAGGAATAATACTAAACCAGCACGAAATCGATAAACTGGATAGGCTTATGACGGAGATAGCGAAACACCCTGAGGCTGAGAGGATCACGAATCCCACGCAGGGAGACATCAACTGCCAGGCACCATAGAAGATGATGAAGTGCAGCGAACACAGAGAATACTGGATCCCTTTGTTCCTCACCGGGGTGACTTGCTACAGAACTGAAACCAATTGCGTGAGAGTCAGGCGGAGGCAGAGATTCTGACAGCGGATCAGAAGAATCTGGATGAACAATTGGATGGAAGGAGCATAAAAGTATCGTTGTCCAGTTCTAGTCAGGGAGAATACCTTACCCGGAAATGACGTGCCGCCGTTTCCTACTCTGTCAACTTGCGAACCTGTGATATCCAAGTCGCCGCGGACAAAGCCCAATGTGAGCGGCCCGATCTGTCCACGGACTGTGACTCCCCCATGGTGGGAAGACTGTTTTCAGATTCGTTCTCAGGCGGCTGGAATTGGATTCGGTTTAATATTGTCACATGTACTGAGATGCTGTGAAAATCCAGACTTGTGTACAGATCAAATCATTATATAGAGCCGAGAAGTACAATAAACAGAACAAGGTCAAACAATAACAATGCTGAATTAAGTGAAACAACTGCAGATACACTGAACAGAAGGAGACAAAGAAGTAGGAAATTCACAACGTAATGAACTGGGAGGTGAAGAGTCCATATTATCGTACTCGGAATCACTTCAATAATATTTTACCAGCGGGTAGAAGTCCTGCCCGAGCCTGTAGTTACGTGTTTTCTGTACTCTGTAGCGTTACCCGTGCTATCCTGATCTTTTCAAAAGGCAGTTCCTTGGTCAGCTCTCCTTCCTCTCTGCTCAGTGAGACACATTCAATGATACGGTTTAGGTCATAGAGACAACCTGTAAAGTTCCGGCCCTGTTGAACCATCCGCGTTGGATAAATCCTGATAACGTTCGTGCTCTCAAAAAATTGTTAAATTTAGGAACACACAGTACTGGAAAAAAACAAACAACTTTAGCTGGGATAGACAGATAAAAGCTGGAAGATCGGTAACAACACTACTTCCTTTTCCCAAGTCCAGTCCCTGCAATAGCCCTGTCGGACGAGACCGCAAATCCCGTGCAAATCCCGCGCAAATCCCGCGTCATGGCTGTCCTCGGTGGCCCCTGCGGCCGTTAATGCTAAAAAAAACCGAGGGCAACTGCACCCCACGTTGCGGATTGGTACTCGCATTTCCTCAACACTAACATCAATTTGTTCAAACTTCTTTAGCATTGTGATTGCAAGATGTTTCTGGAATCCTTGAATTTATCAGAGCGATACCCGGGACAAGAGCTAATTTGCAGCATCGACCTGCGAACTGGGTGAACCGGACCGTTCGCAGTCACTGTTAAACGGGAGAGGTTTCGGGAACACAGGAAACGTTTCACGCTGGAGTGGAGCAGTGCGGCTGGAACAGACTTTGACTGCAGAACAGTGGGTCAGAACGATGGCACTGATCTATACTAACAAACGTACGTCTTTTCGTTGGGGAAGAGAGGGGTATAGAAACCGGTGAATGCAGGGAAAAAACGATTAAAATGATCGTCATTGAGCCAGAGTGAGGATCCATGCGCGATGGTAAAGCTGCCGAGTAATGAGACCAACTAGAAAAACGCCGGGCTCCATTGGCGCAGAGTTTGCCTGCAATATGTGGTGAACTGGTTGGGCCAGGCAGGGAAATATCATGATTCATAACATCCTCGCAACAATGAGAGCAAGGGGATGTTTGAACGCGTTTTTCAGTTGCTCCCTGAACTTGGTCTGGGTGACGGCATAAAGAGCCGTGTTTGTGCAGCAGCTCAGAAGCTGCAGCATGAAACCCAGTTCTCGCAGAGAATCCGGAGGAAACGTCACCGCAGAGGTAGCAGACAGTCGGTTCCACGACGAATACACAGTGAACGGTGCCCACAGCAGGACGAAATTGCTGGAGATGATCAGCAGTAAAGCAAGGGATCTCCTGCGGCTCTCCATCTCCGGGTCCCTTGTCAGCACCCCGGAGTCTCCTGCGCCCTCTGCTGGTGACTAAAACATGCCGGGCGGTTAATGCATTCGACAGGAGAACCAGCAGGAATGGGATTTCAGGGGTGAGAAGGTAATGAAATAAGTCAATTGACATTGCGACAAATAAAGACCAATAATACACGGTATCTGTACAAATAAATGGAGCAATCAGCGTTGCATAATACCCCGAGAGCCGAAAATACCAGTAAATGTTCCTTAAACAGCTGAAACGCAGTCACTGTCCCCAGAATCACAGCCGCTGTTTTCCCGGTGCAAATTTTGTTTTCAGCTTCTGGCAACAAATGGCCACAAACCGGTCAAAGGTGAACGTGACGGTGAACCAGACCGAACAATCGGTGGCGACGTCAAGCAGGACGGCGTGGATTTTACACAGTGGTGTACCCGCAGCACAGATGAGAAGTTTCAATTGACACGTAAGTATCCGGAATCTTGCTCAATATCAGGTCCAGGACAAACACCATAAGATCCGCCGCTGCCATGGCAACCAGGTAGCGAGTGACAACTCTGGAGAGACCGCACTTTCCTCTGGACAAGATTAAAATCGTCACCAGGTTCACTGCAAGAAGCACAAAAAATAATCCTTGGAGACAGATCCGGAAACGTTCTCTATAATCGTACAATATATCGGATTTGTTCTCTGTGTCTGGTAATACGAGTAAATAATTGCTCCTCGGGAAGTCTATCAAGAAAATGATTTATCGGAATCAACGGCAATATTTGCGAGCCGATATCACACAGGAAGCAGCAGTGAATAACACAGCTGCATCACTGCCTGGTTCGGAAAATTGCACCGTCTCGGATCGCAAGACCCTGCAGCGAATAGTGAGGTCAGCTGAGAAGATACTCGGGGTCTCTCTTCCCGCCGTCACGGACATTTACACTACACGCTGTATCCGCAAAAGAAAGAAAATTATGAAGGACCGCAATGCACCCCTCATCCAAACTCTTCTCCCTCCTGCCATCTGGGAAAAGGCTCCGAAGCATTCGGGTTCTGAGTACCAGACTATGTAACAGTTTCTCCCCCCAAACTATCAGACTCCTCAATACCCAGAGCCTGGACTGACACCTTGCCGCATTGTCCTGTTTATTATTTATTGTAATGCCTGTACTGTTTTGTGCATTTTACACAGTCCTGTGTAGGTCTGTAGTCTAATGTAGCTTTATCTGTGTTGTTGTTGGTATTTTTTTACGTAGTTCAGTCTAGTTTTTGTACTGTGTCATATAACACCATGGTCCTGAAAAACGTTGTCTCTAACATATATATAGTTAGGTAGCCCTAGCGTTTTGCACAATACCGTATTGTCATGTAGAGCCGAGAACCAGGTTGCAAATCTGGCGGAAGAAAACGATGCTGAAAATTTTGTCAATTACAGAATGTCCCCGATGCTTCCCGCTCCCTCCTCTCTCCCTCCCACTTTTCCCAACTACGATTCTCGCACCCTGATTCCTTCGCACTCTTCGACGACAACCGACACCCACAACAGAATCAGATTTAACGTCACCATCTTAAAGTCAAGAAATCAGTTTCTTTTTTATGTGGCAGCAGTACAGTGGAATACATATAATTACTACGGGGATGTGGAGGGACGGCGGGCATCCTCGCTGTATATAAAATACTGTCACTGGTCATCCTGTCATCAGTAGCGCCAGTGAATTCGCTCAATGTGCAGTAATTCCGAGCAGCGGAGTCTGTCCAAGTTTCACACAACCCATTAACTGCTTTCAAGCTGCCGACCTGAAGCTCGGAGAAGCCGGACGACTCTCTGACACGTTCAGCGGGAGATCGGATTTTGCTGCAGCCCATGTTATGTTCGGAAGCCGAAAGTTAACCGGGCAAATGATAT